>NC_088417.1:92274672-92549672 GCF_034236695.1 Oncorhynchus nerka
CTCTCTGGCTCTGTGTCTCTCTCTCTCTCTCTGTGTCTCTCTCTCTCTCTCTCTCTCTCTCTCTGGCTCTGTGTCTCTCTCTGTGTCTCTCTCTCTCTCTCTCTCTCTCTGGCTCTGTCTCTCTCTCTCTCTCTCTCTCTCTCTCTGGCTCTGTGTCTCTCTCTCTCTCTCTCTCTCTCTCTCTGTGTCTCTCTCTCTCTCTCTCTCTCTGTGTCTCTCTCTCTCTCTCTCTGGCTCTGTGTCTCTCTCTCTCTCTCTGGCTCTGTGTCTCTCTCTCTCTGGCTCTGTCTCTCTCTCTCTCTCTCTCTGTCAATTCAATTCAAGGGGCTTTATTGGCATGGGAAACATGTGTTAACATTGCCAAAGCAAGTGAGGTAGACAACATACAAAGTGAATATATAAAGTGAAAAACAACAAAAATTAACAGTAAACATTACACATACAGAAGTTTCAAAACAGTAAAGACATTACAAATGTCATATTATATATATATATATATATATATACAATGTACAAATAGTTAAAGGACACAAGATAAAATAAATAAGCATAAATATGGGTTGTATTTACAATGGTGTTTGTTCTTCACTGGTTGCCCTTTTCTCGTGGCAACAGGTCACAAATCTTGCTGCTGTGATGGCACACTGTGGAATTTCACCCAGTAGATATGGGAGTTTTTCAAAATTGGATTTGTTTTCGAATTCTTTGTGGATCTGTGTAATCTGGGGGAAATATGTCTCTCTAATATGGTCATACATTGGGCAGGAGGTTAGGAAGTGCAACTCAGTTTCCACCTCATTTTGTGGGCAGTGAGCACATAGCCTGTCTTCTCTTGAGAGCCATGTCTGCTGACGGCGGCCTTTCTCAATAGCAAGGCTATGCTCACTGAGTCTGTACATAGTCAAAGCTTTCCTTAATTTTGGTTCAGTCACAGTGGTCAGGTATTCTGCCGCTGTGTACTCTCTGTGTAGGGCCAAATAGCATTCTAGTTTGCTCTGTTTTTTTGTTAATTCTTTCCAATGTGTCAAGTAATTATCTTTTTGTTTTCTCATGATTTGGTTGGGTCTAATTGTGCTGCTGTCCTGGGGCTCTGTAGGGTGTGTTTGTGTTTGTGAACAGAGCCCCAGGACCAGCTTGCTTAGGGGACTCTTCTCCAGGTTCATCTCTCTGTAGGTGATGGCTTTGTTGTGGAAGGTTTGGGAATCGCTTCCTTTTAAGTGGTTATAGAATTTAACGGCTCTTTTCTGGATTTTGATCATTAGTGGGTATCGGCCTAATTCTGCTCTGCATGCATTATTTGGTGTTCTACGTTGTACACAGAGGATATTTTTGCAGAATTCTGCGTGCAATTTGGTGTTTGTCCCATTTTGTGAAGTCTTGGTTGGTGAGCGGACCCCAGACCTCACAACCATAAAGGGCAATGGGCTCTATGACTGATTCAAGTATTTTTAGCCTAATTGTGTCTCTCGCTCTCGCTCTGTATTTCTCTCTCATGCTCACGTGCTGTCTTGATGGAGTCGCTGGTGTGTTGGCTGATGGTCTGAGAATGGGATTACATGGTGTAGTGTGGTGTTGATGAATAGTCTCCTGTTGGACCATGGAATACTGGCGACATTGTGTTTGTGTGTGAGAGAGCGCACGTGTGTGTGAAATGAGAGTAATCCACCACGCTTCCATTGGTCTCTTCTCAAAGAGAAACACTGCATCCAGAGCTAGTGTCATATCTGATTCAAGATCTGCCTTGAGAAACAGTGTGTGTCCTAATTGGCACTCTGTTCCTTATAGAGTGAACTATCTGGAACCCAATGCTCCCTGGTGAAATCTAGTGCACTATAAAGGATGTAATGATTCACTGATACGCATTGGTCCCCGGTTCAAATGTTTCAGTGCTTTGGTCCCCGAACTTATTCAAATGTAGCATGCCATGGTCAGAAAGTAGATTCAAACGTTACGTTCACACATTTGTTGTTGTTCAAATGACCTTTTTGACCCTTTTGAAAATACCTCCTCTTTTGTGACAGCTATGTCCTCTCCTTAGTGTCAAACTAAGCATGTAATTATGTTGACAGTCATTGATCTACAAGTCATTTTGAATAACTAACAACCCCAGGCAATATCAGTAGTCTAGTCTAACGGTGTTCTGTTGAGACGGCCTGTTTCTGATCTGGCACATTGGTTCGCCACCTTCAGCATTCATATGTTTGTAACATGGCCTATAAAAGGCTTTATTAGTTGAGTGACAACCAGTGTAATTTGCTAGGTTATTTTTTTAATCAAATAGCTATAGAAAATGTTTACCGGAATACAAGCAACCGACCGTTATGCTACTACTGGAGACGCAACTCTCATCTGGCTTTATACAGTGGGGCAAAAAAGTATTTAGTCAGCCACCAATTGTGCAAGTTCTCCCACTTAAAAAGATGAGGCCTTTAATTTTCATCATAGGTACACTTCAACTATGACAGACAAAATGAGGGAAAAAAAATCCAGAAAATCATAGGATTTTAAATGAATTTATTTGCAAATTATGGTGGAAACTAAGTATTTTGATATTGACCAAAGTTTATCTCAATACTTTGTTATATACTCTTTGTTGGCAGATTTAACAAAAAAAAAGCATAATCTGAGAACGGCGCTCAGAACCCAAAACAGCCAGAGGAATAGCCGCCATTTTGGAGTCAACAAAGTTAGAAGCAACACCATAAATATTCACTTACCTTTGATGATCGTCATCAGAAGGCACTCCCAGGAATCCCAGTTCGACAATAAATGACTGATTTGTTCCATAAAGTCCATCATTTATGTCCAAATAGCCACTTGTTGTTAGCGTGTTAAGCCCAGTAATCCATCTTCATGAGGCGCAGGCACTTCGTCCAGACAAAAACTTGAAAAGTTCCATTACAGTCCTTTAGAAACATGTCAAAGGATGTATGGAATCAATCTTTAGGATGTTTTTAACACAAAACATCAATAATGTTCCAACCGGAGAATTCCTTTGTCTGAAGAAAAGCACTGGAACGAGAGGTAACTGTCAGGAGCGCGCGTCATGAGACCAAGGCACTATGCCAGACCACTGACTCACAGGGGTCTCATGAGCCCCTCCTTTATAGAAGAATCCTCATTCAAGTTTCTAAAGACTGTTGACGTCTAGTGGAAGCTGTAGGAAGTGCAACTTTATTCATATCTCAATGTCTATTCGGTAGGCAAAGCTTTTGAAAAACTACAAACCTCAGATGTCCCACTTCCTGGTTGGATTTTTCTCAGGTTTTCACCTGCCATATGAGTTCTGTTATACTCACAGACATCATTCAAACAGTTTTAGAAACTTCAGTGTTTTCTATCCAATACTAATAATAATATGTAATTATCATCTGGGACAGAGTAGGAGGCGGTTCACTCTGGGCACGCTATTTATCCAAAGTGAAAATGCTGCCCCCTATCCCAAAAAGGTTAAACATTCTAGTATAGTTAAATGGTTAACACACACACACATGGACACAGCGGTCTAAGGCACTGCATCTCCGTGCAAGAGGCATCGCTAAAGTCCCTGGTTCGAATCCAGGCTGTTTCACATCTGGCCTTGATTGGGAGTCCCATAAGGCGGCGCTCAATTGGCCCAGCGTTGTCCGGGTTTGGCCGGGGTAGGCCGTCATTGTAAATAGGAATTTGCTCTTAACTGACTTGCCTAGTTAAATAAAGGTTACACACACACTACACTGACTAAAAAGTGATTTTGTTGGCGTTCATTGTTTCATTGTTCATTTGTTCAGTCGTTTCATTCTCAACCAGGATTTCATCATACATGTCAAGCGGTGAAGTTTCAGCCTGTGTCTGCAGTCTTGTTGAGCGTTTCGATGCCATGAGAGGGCATCACGTCTGCTGCAGACGAAGTTGATGAGCTTATTTCTCCAGTCAGTTGTTTTGAATGGAGCTAGCGTGTGTGTTCATGCTTCAAACATGTTCTCAAATGCCATTGAAATGGCAGCAGCGGTATGACAACCAGCATGTTCATGAGCATGCAATACGACTTTCCTCGGTACAAAATCCTCAACGACCGACTGGGCTGTCGGACTCAGCATGTTCATGGAGCTGATGTCGCTGGTCCAAATGTCAGTTGTGAAGCTAACAGCAGTGACGATGTTAGGTTGACTGCTCGAACAACGCAGCAGACATTGTGGGCTAGGTTAGGAATGCTTTGTTGCAAGTGTAGCGTAACATTTTACATGGCATCATTACGTCATGTACCTACGTTGTACGGTGCACAGCAGCTCTGACATCGCCGTTAAATATACACGGGGAGTATTAATGATATGCATGTCAATCTCTCATGGCTCAAAGTGGAGAGGAGATTGACATCACTACTTGTTTTTGTAAGAAGTGTTGACAAGCTGAATTGTCGAGCTGTCTGTTTAAACTACTAGCACACATCTCAGGCGCCCATGCATACCTTATAAAGCTTGGATACAAATGCAGTGTCTTTACCTAGCTATCACAACAGATAGCTAGCCAGCGAATCATGCTAAACATTTAGCTAACGTTAGCCAGCGAATCATGCTAAACATTTAGCTAACGTTAGCCAGCTAGCTAAAAACGATCTAGGGGCTGTATGCAATTTATGGAGATTTATGGTTTCTTTGTTGTCTTGCAAGCTGTATAGCTGTGGCCATCTGGCTGGTATAAACAAGGGCTTCCAACAACAATAGCAACATTCGAGCAGCAAGCTATCTAGCGAACATTGACCAGACCCGTCAAACACAACTTTTGGCCTCACAGCCAGTTCCACTGCATTTTTTAAATTGTTCCCCTTTTAATGATTTAGACCTGGGACACTTACTTGGTGTGTGCAATTAGTTATCATGTAGAACAGAACCAGCAGGCTCCGGACCTCGTAGGGTTAGAGTTGAATACCCCTTGACTAGACCATAAAGAAACACACACAGACATGCATTGCCAAACAACGCTACTGCCACCTTATGGTTTGGAGTATATTAACAAGGCTGAGTGGCTGATGAGATTGACTGCTGACACTGTTCTGACACTCTCTCACTTGTTCTCTTTCTGTCCGTCTTCCAGCCCAGTGTTCTGATAGTGAGCTACATAGAGTCGGCGAAAGCATCATCCCAGTTTGGCTTCTATCAGCAGGCCGAATGGAAGCAGGACGATTCCATGATAGCAGTAGCGGTGAGTAATGCGGTGCAGTCACTTCTTGTGCTCTCTCGCTCTAGCTCTCGCTCTCTCTCTCGCTCTCTCTTTTGTTCTCGCTCTCTCTCATCGTAGTTGTTGTCTCTCTCTCCTTTTTCGTATTTACTTCGTATTTTCCATGGTGGAGGGTTAACGCATCGATTGTTTTATTCATTTCCACTGTTCTTCGTTTTGAGTTGTTTTATTCATTTCCACTGTTCTTCGCTTTGAGTTGAGGGAGGGTGGCCGGGGAGTTTGTTTGCGGTTTGGTTGTGGCCGCAAAGCTGTTGCTTTTGAATGGCTTCAAGTTCGATCCGGAGAATGGTGTCAGGGGGAAGTTTTGCTCACGGTCGGCTAACAGGTGGGAGTGGAATATATACATTCTGCAGCCAGAATGAATAAGGTGGTGGTGGTTGTTGGTGATTTCCACAGGTTATAAACTGAAAATGACGTCAGCGTTTTCCAAACGTTCCGTTTCACAAACAGAGGGCCCCTCTAGCTCTCAAGCCTTCGCGTTATCAGCACGAAGTCAAGGCCAGTCAGCATAAATCAACATTCCCGACCATTTGGAGATGGCCCGTTCCCACCACCTGGAGATTTGTACAACTGAATGAACTAAGGAACAGACCTACATTGTTACTAACTCCTGACTACATTATATACAATTGGGAAAGGGAGCAAGAGGGAAAACTCACATGTACAGTACATTATAGCATTTGGACTAGTCAGTTTCTGATTGGAATGTATACATAATTAGTCATTTCAACCATATTTTCCTCTATCAGTTTCCTTCCGTAGGTCAGTGTGTGTTTCTTAGCAAGGTAGAACAGCAGGTAAATGTCCACTTCAAGGTTAATCATGGGAGGGATGGTACGTAGGGTTTGCTAGCATAGATAGTTTGCAGTGTTTTGAGTGTGGGGACTTAGGGCACATTAAGTTTGCATGCCCAGGTAAGGCCCAGAGACCGGGAGCTAGTGCAGACAAGCACGACCAGCCGGCAGCGGGGGCTGGGACAGGTACATTTTATCCAGGCCAAACGTGGTGCAAAACCATGCCCACGTGAAACTTAGCCACATTCAAAGTTGCACTGAGACGGAAGAACGCCTTCAATACCTTTCATTTTGCATGTGAAGTTACGTTAAACTATTTAGCTTTCTAGTGAGTGATTGCAGCCAGACGGGCTGACAAGTTGGATAGCATTGACATCATGAATAGTTGCATTGTTTTTGGAGGTAGGTAAGCTGTGCAATCGCTAGCTTACAACTCCAATTGGGCTGAATCTGTCTAGTAGTGTTTGTCGTCTCGCGTTTTAGTGTGGTTGTCTAAGTGTTTACGAAAGGACTATTGATATACTTAGCTACATGACATTTGTGCTAGTTGGCAACTAAAAGATGCTTCATAGCTATCTCTAGCTGACTGGGCAAAACAAGCTCCGTTGATTCACTGTTACTGACAGTCATGTTGCGTCAGCTATCTACAGTCACTTGTTTCTTGTCTTTTCGTTTAGCTCATTTCAAATGAGGCCTGCGAAACTGCACATCTCTCGCAGTTGGGGAGGTGGGCTACTGGGCTTGTAGAGGTGAGTGGGGTTACAGCAGAGGCAGGTTGCTGTAGTAACGGATACTCCTCTGTTGGTGGAAGAGGAGAGCACCTCTGGAGAACGCTAAAAGGGCTGAGGAGGCCCGAGGAGGGTGCCACAGAAAAAGGAGAAGTAAAGTGGGAAATAAGAGTGTGGCTTGGAAAGGGCATGGTGGGCTCATCCCAGGAAATACTGCCTGGCATTGGGGAGGAGGCCCTGATCGATGTGCAGACAGGGGAGGAGGACGTTACTGTGCCAGTGGAGTAGGAGGAAGAGGGGGTGGGGGGGATGAGGAGGCCCTGATCGATGTGCAGACCGGGAGGAGGATGTTACTGTGCCAGTGGAGTAGGAGGAAGAGGGGGGTGGGGGGGGGGGGGGATGAGGAGGCCTGGATCCAAGGCTGTCAGGCGGAGGGCCCAGTATATACGATGAGAGAACTTTCTAGGTTCCTGAGGGAGACTTAACGGGAGACTTTACGCTGGAGTCTTACTTTCCTGATTCTGGAAGGTTTGTAAGGGAGGAAGAATTAAGGGTATGGTGCCGTCTCGCCCAGGAACCTGTATAGGCTTGGCTTCAGACTGCTTAAATTGATAGGCCTTTTCTTTTCACGGTGGTTTTGTGTTTCTCTGTTGGTTTCTGGTTGTGGTGTTTTCCCTTCTACCTCTTATGGAGATCTTCACATGTACGGCGTTAAGAGCGGGTTGCTGTGGGAGCATGTCAAAGAAAAACATTTACAAGAGACACAGTGATGTGGATTTTGGGGGGGGGGCACAGGTGCTGAGCCATGGCACAAATCTTAGTGCAGGGGTAGCAGTGGTCCCCACCTGGCATGGGTGTCAACATTCTCTCGTCAAAAGGAGGTGTGTAAGGGTAGGTTGTCAATGGTTAGAGCCAAAATCAATAATCTTGTATTTGTTTTCATAAATGTGTATGCACCTAGTACAAGGCGGGAGAGGGAGACTTGTTTTGCAGTCTAAGGCAGTAGTTCGCACATTTAGCACAGGGCGAGGTGTTTGTGTTGGATTGGAAATAAATACCGGAATAGTGAGCAACCACATTTGGGCTCAGCAAATGTGTTGTATGATGATCTGAATAAATCAATCAAATGTTATTTATGAGCAAAAACCGAGCCTTAAACCCCGTAGAGCAGGAATGCGGATGTTGAGCCGCGTGGCTAGGAAAAACTCCCTAGAAATACAGAAACCTAGAGAGAAACCAGGCTCTGAGGGGTGGCCAGTCCTCTACTGGCTGTACTGGGTAGAGAGGAACCAGGCTCTGAGGGGTGGCCAGTCCTCTACTGGCTGTGCCGGGTAGAGAGGAGCCAGGCTCTGAGGGGTGGCCAGTCCTCTACTGGCTGTGCCGGGTGGCGATTATAGGAGTACATGGCCATTAACCTCTCTGGTACAAGTGGGACGTTGGCGTCCCACCTCGACAACAGCCAGTGAAATTGCAGGGCGCCAAATTCAAAACAACAAATCTCATAATTTAAAAGTATTTTACACCATTTTAAAGATACACTTCTCCTAATTCCAACCACAGTGTCCAATTTCAAAAAGGCTTTTTGGCGAAAGCAGAACATATCATTGTTAGGTCAGCAACAAGTAACAGAAAGCGGTCAGCCATTTTCCAACCAAAGAGAGGTGCCACAAAAAGCAGAAATATAGATCAAATTAATCACTAACCTTTGACGATCTTCATCAGATGACACTCCCAGGACTCAATGTTACACAATACATGTATGTTTTGTTCGATCAAGTTCATATTTATATCCAAAAACTTTTATATCCAAAAGTTTACATTGGCACCATGTTCAGAAATGCCTCCAAAACAGCCGGAGAAATTGCAGAGAGCCACATCAAATAACAGAAGTACTCATCATAAACTTTGATGAAAGACACATGTTTTACATAAAATTAAAGATAAATTGTTCTTAATGCAACCGCTGTGTCAGATTTCAAAATAGCTTTACGGCAAAAGCACAATATTCAATAATCTGAGAACAGCGTTCAGCCACAAATGCAAGCCATACAGTTACCCGCCAAATTGTGGAGTCAACAAAAGTAATAAATAGCATTATAAATCTTCACTTACCTTTGCTGATCTTCGTCAGAATGCACTCCCAGGACTCTCACTTCCACAAGAAATGTTTATGTTCGTTTATGTCCATATTTATGTCGAAATACTTCCATTTTGTTTGCACGTTTAGTTAACTATTCCAAAGGCACAATGCGTGAGCGCAAAATCCAGACAAAGTCGAGTTCCATTACAGTTTGTAGAAACATGTCAAACGATGTTTACAATCAATCCTTAGGGTCTTTTTATAATAAAGCTTCAATAATATTTCAACCGGACAACAGCATATTCATTACAGAGGAATCTTTAGGATGTTTTTATCATAAAGCTTCAATGATATTCCAACCGGACAATTCCTTTGTCTTTAGAAATGAAAAGGAACGTAGCTTGTGCTCACGACCGCGCGTGACTAAACTCCAGGCTTTCAGCCAGACCACTGGTTCAAACAGCTCTTATTCTCTCCTCCTTTACAGTAGAAGCTTGAAACAACGTTCTAAAGACTGTTGACATCTAGTGGAAACCTTAGGAAGTGCAATTTGACCCCATAGACAGTATATTGGATAGGCAATCACTTGAAAAACTACAAACCTCAGATTTCCCACTTCCTGGATGGATTTTCCTTAGGTTTTCGCCTGCCATATCAGTTCTGTTATACTCACAGGCATTATTTTAACAGTTTTGGAAACTTTAGAGTGTTTTCTATTCAAATCTACTAATTATATGCACATCCTAGCTTCTGGGCCTGAGTAGCAGGCAGTTTAATTTGGGCACGCTTTTCATCCAAAATTCCGAATGCTGCCTCCTACCCTAGTAAAGTTAAGCCCAGATTGTTGTTCAACATGTTCAAACGTTCATAGAAGACCAGCAGGGTCAAAGAATAATCACGGTGCTTATAGAGGTACAACAGGTCAGCACCTCAGGAGTAAATGTCAGTTTGCTTTTCATAGCATTGAGAGGTTGATACAGCAGGTGTGTGTTTGGGGGGGGGGGGGGGACAAGGCAGCACGACCGGTGAACAGGTCAGGGTTCCATAGCAGCAGGCAGAACCACGAAAACTGGATCAGCAGCACGTCCAGGGAGACGGGGACTGCCCGGAGTCATAAGGCCAGGTACTCCTGAGGCATGGTCCTAGGGCTCAGGTCCTCCGGTAGGGGAGCGAGAGATGAGATAATTAGATGGATCATACTTAAGTTGACACAGGACAACAGATAAGACAGGAGAAATAGACCAGATATAACAGACTGACCCTAGCCCCTCGTGACAGTCTATTGCAGCATAGATACTAGAGACTGAGACGGGGGGGTCAGGGGACACTGTGGCCCCGTCCAACAATACCCCTGGACAGGACCAACCAGGCAGGATATAACCCCATCCACTTTGCCAAAGCACAGCCCCCACACCACCAACAGAATATCAACCGAGCACTAACTTAATACCCTGAGTCAGATCTAGTGAAGGACTAAGTATCCCAAGCAGTATACGTGGTTGGGGTGGGTGTGTACAGCTTGTTTGGATCGTATCTATACAAGAATCAGAGCAATATGCCTTTGGGGGTCTCCATTCGCCCAGTAGGGTTTTTGGACCTTCATATTGCCATGGTTCACAGTTCTTTGTTTCATCAGGTCCCCGGCAGGCATCCTAATGGAAATGACATGTAAAGCTCTTACAAGCTTCCACTTTTTGCTCAAGCTTCTACGGCTTTTGGGAGAGGTGGAAACAGCAGAAGGGGGAGTTTCAGTCTCTCAGTCAGTGGTGGGATGTAGGTAAAGCCCACATTCTGTTTTTTTGTCAGCAGTATACAGCTTCCTCTTCAGAGTCCAGGAGAGGACTGGGGGAGCTTGAGGTTGGCAAAAGTGAGGTGGAGGCTGAGCTGGTGGGGCAAGGTAGGGAGGGGCTGCAATCTGATCTGGCTGAACTACGCAGGGACCTGTGGGATTTTTTTCAGATTAAAAGGAGCACTTGTAAGAGCTAGATTTTCCATGTTGAGCGAGATGGATGCTCCCAGCTCTTTCTTCTTTGGGTTAGAAAAAACCCAAAGACGTTTGTCTGATGGGCCTGTAACTTCTGTTGTGGAGATGAGAGAGTGGGCTGTGGAGTTCTACTCTGATTTCTATATGGCAGAACTCTGCCATCCTGGGTGTTCTCAGGTTCTGCTCACAGACCTTCTCAAACTCTCTCTTTCGCAGAGGAATGGAAATTTCCCTGGGCTTTCACAAACTCGGCTGCAGTCTCTCAGATTGCCCCCGGCTGCACCCCAGGGGTCGATGGTCTACCTGTTTATAAATCGCTGAACAGGACTTGTTTTTGCGAGAGTGTGTCGGGGTGGGGGATCTACTGCTAAGCTGTAGACGGGCAGGTTTGACTCTCCTGCACAAAAAAGGAGACTGTAGGCCTGTAGCATTGCTCTGCTAACAGACTCAGTTGTACGCAAGGAGAAAACGCACTGTGTATCACAGACAAGCTGTTCGTAGTCAGGGACATGCTGGATCTGTCAACGCTTTCAAATGTGAACTTAGCACTGGCTTCCTTTGATGGGTGGACCATGACAATCTGTTCAATGTGTTTTGGTTGGGGGGAGAATTTTGTGGCCTGTATTAAAATGTTGTATGCTGGGGAGCGGTGTTCATTTTGTGGAATGAGAGACTGTTGATCATGTTTTTTCAGTGTGTGACAGGTTAATGCCTTTACTGGTGCTGCTGCTGGGGGGGTGATTGTGTGGCGATTGTGGTGGTGTGTTTTTATGGAGGTGGTGTTGGCAGTGGTTTTAGTGTAATGAGGATGTCTCATTAAAGGCAGACAAATCAGTCTCGTTCCCTCTTATCGTAGTTGAGGAAGTCACTCTCATCACTGGTCTTGCAGTTTTTTAAAAATCTGGTCCTCTGTAGTACTTCTCTGCGGGGGCCCATCGCGTGTGGGGGCCCATCGCGTATATGTGTGTGTGGTATGGCAGGGCCCCCAGCGATGGGTTGTTAGGTCATTAGTGTGTGGTGACATCACTGTACTGGTTCAGTCTGGTTACGTGTTCATCACAGAACCGTGCAGAAAACAATGTCAAAAGAGAATATCCAAGCCAGTACAGTTGAGTTTGGTTTGGGCATGATAGTGTGGCTCGAGTCAAACAGAGAGTGATGTTCAACATTTCAGTGAGTCCATGGAGAGATATTGGTACTCCGTTCCACCATTGCTTCATGTGAAGAACAATGGTTGAAACCACAGAGCATGTCGGTTATGGTTCCAGGCTAACATCTCCCTGGCTCTTGCACTGTCTGCACCCAAACCACAGCCCCAATGACGATGGCTGCTCTTCTGTGTGAGCTCCAGTAATGATTGAGAGGTCACTGTTCCTCCCACTGATAGGTGCTCTGTTTTTTTTTACATCATTCACGAGGGGGCTGATAAAGTGTTCCATCTCTTCCAATCCCCATGGATAATCTGCACTTCTGTTGGAAGTAGAATGCAATAGTGTTGCTCTGGCCTCTTGTTAATGTGGTTGCCAGGCAACAACGACATGCCATGTGAAGGCCGTCTGCGGTGTGAAAAACAAGTGTTTTACAATAAGTAGCCTTCTTTCAGCTGCCTGTCCCTGAGCTGAGCTGTCTACAGGCCTATTAACTATAGCCTCAAGTCCAGTGGGGATAACAACTGCTTGTAAGAAAGTGGACTTAGCTAGGCTCTGACCCTCTGCCTGTAGCAGGACTAACAGTCTCTGGTATAGTAACTATGCCTATAGCTGGACTAACAGTCTGGTATATTAACTATGCCTATAGCAGGACTAACAGTCTGTGGTATAGTAACTATGCCTATAGCAGGACTAACAGTCTGTGGTATAGTAACTATGCCTATAGCAGGACTAACAGTCTGTGGTATAGTAACTATGCCTATAGCAGGACTAACAGTCTGTGGTATAGTAACTATGCCTATAGCTGGACTAACAGTCTGGTATATTAACTATGCCTATAGCTGGACTAACAGTCTGGTATAGTAACTATGCCTATAGCAGGACTAACAGTCTATGGTATAGTAACTATGCCTATAGCAGGACTAACAGTCTATGGTATAGTAACTATGCCTATAGCAGGACTAACAGTCTGGTATAGTAACTATGCCTATAGCAGGACTAACAGTCTGGTATATTAACTATGCCTATAGCTGGACTAACAGTCTGGTATAGTAACTATGCCTATAGCAGGACTAACAGTCTATGGTATAGTAACTATGCCTATAGCAGGACTAACAGTCTATGGTATAGTAACTATGCCTATAGCAGGACTAACAGTCTGGTATAGTAACTATGCCTATAGCAGGACTAACAGTCTGTGGTATAGTAACTATGCCTATAGCAGGACTAACAGTCTGTGGTATAGTAACTATGCCTATAGCAGGACTAACAGTCTGTGGTATAGTAACTATGCCTATAGCAGGACTAACAGTCTGTGGTATAGTAACTATGCCTATAGCAGGACTAACAGTCTGTGGTATAGTAACTATGCCTATAGCAGGACTAACAGTCTGTGGTATAGTAACTATGCCTATAGCAGGACTAACAGTCTGTGGTATAGTAACTATGCCTATAGCAGGACTAACAGTCTGTGGTATAGTAACTATGCCTATAGCAGGACTAACAGTCTGTGGTATAGTAACTTTGAATATAGCATGTGGGGATTATGAGTCTAAAAGGATACAACAACCTCCGCTATTCTGAGAGGCTTTGCAGAGACACACACACACACACACACACACACACACACACACACACGAGATAGGATTCCAGCTGTTTGTATGTCCCTTTTTGTTTATTTTGTGTCATCGTTATGATGACTCTGTGTGAAGCTCTGGATTTGATAGATCAGAATGTGGAACATAGTGTCTGGCCAATGGGAGCCCAGATCAGGTCATTCTGGTCTTCCTATTGGCTCCGGCCTTCCTACTGGGGCCTGTTTCATTATGTGCCCGGATCAGACGGGGGCAGATACAGAGGAAGGCACTGCAGTCATTGGTCAAAAGGCCTTTTTGATCATTACTCAAATGTATTTTGATGTGTCAGACGTCTTATCTTGTCTCCCGTAATGCTACCAGTGGGAGAGACGAAGCTTATTGGGGGTAAATCAAAAGCTACTTTGTTTTGTCCCTGAGGCATCTTGACATATTTGTTTGATTGCAGTGTGGATTACTGTGAGTATGTTAAATTATCAGCCAAACATGGTTTTAAAACCATATTAAGATGTATGAAAAAACAACAAATTGTATCAAAAGAACACTCTTGATACTTGGTCTAAATGACTCCCCCCACGGTGATGTTATATTACCACTACTAGCCTGTCCGTCTGCCAACCCCCCCCTCCCCCCATCTTGTACTAACTCCTGCTCTGAGATATGTGGTATGATGACTACCACACGGTCAATTATTGAGACGATTTTATTTGCAGCATCAAATTATATTAGTCACATGACCGAATACAACAGTGAAATGCTTGCTTACGAAGCCCCTAACCAACAATGCAGTTTAAAAAACATACGGATAAGAATAAGAAACAAAAGTAACAAGTAATTAAAGAGCAGCAGTAAAATAAAAATAGCGAGACTATATACAAGGGGGTACCGGTACAGAGTCCATGTGCTTGGGCATCGGTTAGTTGTGGTAATTGAGGTAATATGTACATGTAGGTAGTTATTAAAGTGACTGTGCAGACAGCCGGCGTGATGGAATATTAGTTATATTAGTTATTCAGCATCCCAATTGCATCTTATCCCATTACGTCCCTGGTTTGACTGCTGAAGTCATGGTGTGTTACTGACTGGGAGCCAAGTTACGCCAACTTACACTTTGACACAATCGCTTCAGACAGATGGCTTCACTTCAGACAGGAATCAAAGATGGAAGTAGCTGATGTGGTTGAGTTAATTTGACATTTGATTTGATTTTAGGCCTTACATTGTGAAAGTGAACTTGCATATAGGCACTAGGGTTGCACATTTTGGTGGAATATTCAGAGGTGAAAACTTTCCATGGGAATTAACGGGAATATATGGGAATTAATGGAAATATACGTAAATACTTTTTGCATTGGATATATTTACCATATCATATGGAGACATAATTGCAAATGATTAAATCCTTCCAATAGAAATAAAAAATAATTTAGTTCCGAATTGAACTTTAATTAAATGATTTGACTCTAAACATGGGATGATTTCACTGAACAACAAAAGAAAGGGAATATTGAATGACCCCCAATGATCCATCGCATCTCAGAAAAACATTTCAACATACATCTGTAAAATGATAGTTTGGAAACTGAAGCTTTGGTTGTTTTCCTGTCAGGCGTTCATATCTTCTCCCTGGACCTCCTCAATGTCCACCTCTTGAACATCAGACTCTGAGGCCTCATCTTCACTGACACTTTCCAACCTGGTTGAGGATGGCTCGTTGTCAGGCTCAAAAAGCCTAAAATTTGCTCGGATGGCCACCAATTTTTCAACCCTTGTATCGGTCAGTCTGTTGCGTACTTTGGTGTGTGTGTGTGTGTGTGTGTGCCAAACAAGGACCAGTTGCGCTCTAAGGCTGCTGATGTTGGAGGGATTTGGAGGATGATGAAGCGGCAACAGGGGAAAGAGCCTCAGATCCACAAAGTCCCTTCCACCAGGTGGCTGATGAGATATGTTGGCACGACTGCCATATTGCATCTCCACCCCAAAGCCCTTGCTTGTAAGTGTACTACGCCAGACGGCCAAGAACCTTGCCCTCATCCAGGCCTAGGTGGCGAGACACGGTAGTGATGACACCGTAGGCCTTGTTGATCTCTGCACCAGACAGGATGCTCTTGCCAGCATACTTGGTGTCATGTACGCTGCGGTGTGTATGGGCTTCAGGCAGAAGTCTTCACGCTTTTTGATGTATTTCAGAACTGCAGTTTCCTCTGCTTGGAGCAACAGTGATGTGGGTAGGGCTGTACGGATTTATTTTCTTGAATCTGCAAGCAGATTCTGAACATCAGACAGGATGGCATTGTCTCCCTCAATCCGTGCAATGGCTCCTGCAATAGGTTTCAGGCTGCTTACCACTCTCCCAAAATACATCATTTAGGAGGATCCTCTTGAGTGGGTGTTGGGTGTTGCTGGGCAGCTTCAATATGGTGCTCTTATTCTTCTCACTTTGCTTGGTGAGGTAGATTGCTGCTATAACTTGATGACCCTTCACCTACCTAACCATTGCATTGGCTCTCTTGTAGAGTGTATCCATTGTTTTCAGTGCCATGATGTCCTTGAGGAGCAGATTCAATGCATGAGCAGCATAGCCAATGGGTTTGATGTGAGGGTAGGACTACTCCACTTTAGACCAAGCAGCCTTCATGTTCGCAGAATTGTCTGTCACCAGCGCAAAATACCTTCTGTGGTCCAAGGTCATTGATTACTGCATTCAGCTCATCTGCAATGTAGAGTCCAGTGTGTCTGTTGTCCCTTGTCTGTGCTCTTGTAGAATACTGGTTGAGGGGTGGAGATGTAGTTAATTATTCCTTGCCCATGAGCATTCAACCACACATCAGAGATGATTGCAATACAGTCTGCATTCTCTGATTTGCTTGACCTTCACTTGAACTCTGTTGAACTCTGCATCCAGGAAATTAGTAGATAAAGGTTGGAGGTGTGAATGCTGGGCGAAGAACATTCAGAAATCGATTCCAATACACATTGCCTTTGAGTATGAGGTTAACCAGTTGCATACACATCTCGAGCAAGACATTCATCAGCATTTCTCTGACTTCGTTGCTCCAATGAGTAAAAAAAAAAACTTCTCATTCCAGGAGGACCATGAGCTTTTGCTATCGATAAGGTGTCTGATGCATCATTTTCACCTCAAATATAAGTACAGGGGCTTTTGTCAGAGGTTGCTTGTTGTGAGCGCAGAGGGAATTTTATGCACTTGGCCAGATGATTCTGCATCTTCGTTGCATTCTTCACATGATTTGGCACAGAATTTGCAAATGTACACAGCTTTTCCTTCTATTTTAGCTGCAGTGAAATGTCTCCACAGAAGCAGATAGTGCCCGTGGCATTTTCCTCTAAAGATGAGAATTTTTTTGTTTAAAAAAACCCAAATACGATTCCATATACAGATAAATAGTTAAGCAGTTAGATTAAACAACTCATTTTTGAGATGAATGCTTTAAAATGAAACGTATGGAAACAGGTGAATTAACACTCCTCAGTTAAAAGGCTCAAGCAAGCTTAAACCCACATGGTAGTAAAAACTAACTAGCAGAAATTGTTAACATTATTTAAACACACTTTGCTGTAGGCTACGAAACTCAGTAAAAAAAGAAACTCACTCTCACTGTCAACTGGGTTTATTTTCAGTAAACTTAACATGTGTAAATATTTGTATGCCAGATTCAACAACTGAGACATAAACTGAACAAGTTACACAGACATGTGACTAACAGAAATGGAATAATGTGTCCCTGAACAAAGGGGGGGTCAAAATCAAAAGAAACAGTCAGTATCTGGTGTGTCCACTAGCTATATTAAGTACTGCAGTGCATCTCCTCCTCATGGACTGCACCAGATTTGCCAGTTCTTGCTGTGAGATGTTACCCCACTCTTCCACCAAGGCACTTGCAAGTTCCCGGACATTTCTGGGGGGAATGGACCTAGCCCTCACCTTCTGATCCAACAGGTCCCAGACGTGCTCACTGGGATTGAAGTCCGGGCTCTTCGTTGGCCATGCAGAACACTGACATTGCTGTCTTGCAGGAAATCACACACAGGAGGAACAGTATGGCTGGTGGCATTGTCGTGCTGGAGGGTCATGTCAGGATGAGCCTGCAGGAAGGGTACGACATGAGGGAGGAGGAAGTCTTCCCTGTAACGCACAGAGTTGAGATTGTCTGCAATGACAACAAGCTTAGTCCGATGATGCTGTGACACACCGCCCCAGACCATGAAGGACCCTCCACCTCCAAATCGATCCCACTCCAGAGTACAGGCCTCGGTGTAACACTCATTCCTTCAACGATAAACGTAAATCCGACCATTGCCCCTGGTGAGACACAACCGCGGCCAGTCCTGTCTGGTCCAGAGGCGAAGTTGTTGACAGTGATGTCTGGTGAGGACCTGCCTTACAACAGGCCTACAAGCCCTCAGTCCAGCCTCTCCAGCCTGTTGCGGACAGTCTGAGCACTGGTGGAGGGATTGTGCGTTCCTGGTGTAACTCGGGCAGTTGTTGTTGCCATCCTGTACCTGTCCCGCAGGTGTGATGTTCAGATGTACCGATCCTGTGCAGGTGTTCCACGTGGTCTGCCACTGCGAGGATGATCAGCTGTCCGTCCTGTCTCCCTGTAGCGCTGTCCTAGGCGTCTCGCTGTACGGACATTGCAATTTGCATGTTCATGAATTGTTTGGTTCATTGAACAAGCATGGGAAACAGTGTTTAAACCCTTTACAATGAAGATCTGGTAAATTATTTGGATTTTTAAGAATTATCTTTGAAAGACAGTGTCTTGAAAAGGGGATGTTTCTTTTTTTGCTTAGTTTATTTACTAGTTAACAGAAAATCATGTAATGTCATGTATAAAATATACTCGTCACACCCAGTATTGTAATCAAAACTTACCAGAAAGAATGTAGTCCTTGGCTCAGACAGTGTAAAAGTGTGGGCTCAATAGCTTCTCATTAGTGTGCAAGATCTTGAGAATCAGCTGCACATGTGATGGAAGAAAGCACTGTGCATGCGGAGGGTTGCAATTCCATTGAATTGGAGATAGTTTAACCAGGTTTAACTTCCCATGGAACATTTTTTTAAATGTCCGGAATGTTTTCAACCCTTTGCAACCCTAATAGGCACAGCTGCCAGACTGTGGTCTCTCCGATGCAGACCTTTACACTGCCACTCTCAGCGTAGACTCAAGTCACTACCTGGACTCTGGTGCTTAACCCTGTATATGGCTGGAGACAGTAGCATATGACCTTTACACTGCCACTCTCAGCGTAGACTCAAGTCACTACCTGGACTCTGGTGCTTAACCCTGTATATGGCTGGAGACAGTAGCATATGACCTTTACACTGCCACTCTCAGCATAGACTCAAGTCACTACCTGGACTCTGGTGCTTAACCCTGTATATGGCTGGAGACAGTAGCATATGACCTTTACACTGCCACTCTCAGCGTAGACTCAAGTCACTACCTGGACTCTGGTGCTTAACCCTGTATATGGCTGGAGACAGTAGCATATGACCTTTACACTGCCACTCTCAGCGTAGACTCAAGTCACTACCTGGACTCTGGTGCTTAACCCTGTATATGGCTGGAGACAGTAGCATATGACCTTTACACTGCCACTCTCAGCGTAGACTCAAGTCGCTACCTGGACTCTGGTGCTTAACCCTGTATATGGCTGCGGGGTTGGAGACCGTAGCATATGACCACCCTGGACTGCATAGCTTACCCTACAGGCAGTGTAACTCTCCACCTGAACCTCGGGTCCTGGGCTGCAGGGTGGGAGCCAGAAGTGTGTGAAGCTATGAGGTAACTGATTCAGTCCCAGTCCTCTGGTCTGTTGATATTTTTAACCGTGGCTCCCTCTCTGTTGCGTTTGGCTCATTGGGCCTGACGCACATCATTAGCATTCATCGATGTGTGCTTTGGTTTTTGTGGAAGTTGAAATGGCAACGGGGGGGGGTTAGGCAACCCCTGGCCAGGAGGACTTGTTGGTTAGAGGATCTACGTCTCTGCCGTCCTATATTATTATAATATTACATAATATCCCTGAAGGAACTTTCAGTTGAAGTAAGTCTTCACTCTCCATGTTCACAATCTCTTTAGTCCCTGTCGATTAGCCTACTCACTCTGATACAGCGAAGAGATTTGATGACCCTTGATTTGCCTCGGTGGGTTTATGCCTTTTGACAGCTTATTTATTCAACCCTGAGGAGAAGTAAACAGTTTCCTTTTGTCTTTTTCAAATTTGAAAACATCCAGAGTTTTGTTTTTAAAACTGAGAAAATTAATCTTTCAGAAAGAATACATCCAAATTGTTTTCAAATCTGCTCTCTTGTCTGTCTTATTTAGGTAAATAAGCCAATCAAAGACAGGAAATCCACAAAACAAAAAAACACTAAGATAACGAAGATGTAGTCATTTTGTTTTTCAGCTGTCTCTTGTATCAGTACGGCAGACAAAGGAAGCTTACTAAAACCGAGACCTAGTATGCAGTCTATAGCCTAACCTCACGGTCTTTATAGCCTAACCTCACGGTCTGCAAGCTCCTGACATCTATCTTATGCATGCTGAGTTGAGAGAGCAGAGCTTGCAGTTGACTCAAACTCACACCTCCTATGCAGTCACTATATCCTAACTTTCTGCTCACGTCTGCTATTGTTCAAGCTGAGTCGAGACTATTGCTGAGCTAGCTATCTGGCTGTGCTGTCAAGGTCTATGTGTGTTTCTCCTCCAACTGTAACGTGAAGGATAAAAGCGACAGACTTGAGATGTTTTGTCTGAAAACCCTGTGCTGTTTACATTCCTAACGCACACAGAGCATGAGACGGACAGGCTGGGGCCTTACAGCCCCTTTTCTCCCACCCTCACCTAGACCCACCCTCCCTAGTCAGTCTGAGGTAGGCCGATACTTAAATCCTTGCTTGTCTGGCTCTTCTTATGCAATAGTTCACCCTGTTTAAAAACATACCACATTTAATGTTTTGATGGACATTATATGCGTGTTCTATAAGGTAGACCCAGCGTGTGCAGTATATATGTATACCGGGGTATTTTTGAAGTCCCGGGGGATGCGAGCTACTTCACTGCTCACAGAACTACAAGTTAACTATCTAAGATGTGCCAAATAAATCTCCAACTCAGGACTACAGCTATGCATTTGGTTTTCTAACTTGCTAAGTGACTAGCTTGCCAGATCAGATTTCTTGGTGATGGGCCTCCCAAGTGGCGCAGCGGTCTAAGGCAGAGGCGTTACTACAGATGCGAGGTTCGATCGCGGGCTGTGTCGCAGCCGGCCGCGACCGGGAGCCCCATGAGGCGCCATTGGCCCAGCGTCGTCCAGGTTAGGGGAGGGTTTGGCCGGGCTGGATGTCCTTGTCCCATCTCACTCTAGAGCGTCACCTCCCAAGATAAAAATATTGCCCCTTGTGTGCTCTGCCGGTAATACCATCTACCTCGTTATGGTACAGGAACGGTATGAACATCTGGATACCACACAACCATACAGGGTGTACCATAGTGTCTTTCTATCCTGAGGAGTATTTAAAACCGTTGAGACACAGGGACACACAGCCCTGCTGGAATCACTAAATTGGAGGGAAGCAGACCACAGTTCCCAGGAGGCACAGCTGTTTTCCAGATGTTTGGCTGGTGATGCCTGCCGGGGTAAACATAATCACCCCAGACCAGACCTAGGCAAACTATATCTTTAGCAGAGAGGGAGACAGGAACAGGAAAGCTGTGTGTGCTGGGAGAGACGGAGGGGGGTGAGTTTCCAGTTTCAACGTTTATTCGCCACGTGTGGAGGATACAACAGGTGTAAAACAGAACAGTGAAATTCTTACCTTGACAGCTCGTTCTAACAAGGCAATAATAATAATGATTATATAATATCAATAATGTGATGATGATATTAACAATAATGATGATGTAACGGATATAGATAATGACAGTAATAATGATAGTAATGATAATATGATATAATAATATAAATAAATGATGATATTAATATAGGTAATAAGAATTGTATAAATGATCATATGGATAATGATAGTAATAGTTATGATAATAGTAATAATACATAGATAATGTAACTGATAAGAATATAAATAATATTAATGATAATATAGATAAAAGAAAATATAATAAATGTCCAAATAAAATACATGTCAAAATAAAAACCACACAAGAACTATGAGAGTTAAAGACAGGAATATATAAATACTTATGATAATATATACAGTACATGTAACCAGGAGTAATAGGAATATATAAATACTTATGATAATATATACAGTACATGTAACCAGGAGTAATAGGAATATATGAGTACTTATGGTAATATATACAGTACATGTAACCAGGAGTATTAGTGACCAGTAGCAGGATGAATAGATTAATACTAATGGTAATGGCAGTCAATAATCAATGGACAACAGCGCAATGGAGTAAAATCGAATCAATAATTTGAGAAGCAGGGTAGGTTGTGTCTGAGAGGGTAAAGACATGTGGGTGGGCATAGAGTCTGTGGGAGAGGGAGAGAGCAGTAGTTTTTAGCCATTTAACAGTCTTATGGCCAGGGGATAGAAGCCTGTTTAGGAGTCTGTCTGAGCCTTGATGCACCGGTACCGCCTGCTGGACGGGAGCATGGAGAACTGTCCATGTCTCGGGTGGCTGGAGTCTTTCTCAGACACCGCCTGGCATGAACGTCCTGGATAGGCTGGAGCTCACCCCTGCTGATGCTCCCAAGTGGCGCAGCGGTCTAAGGCACTGCATCTCAGTGCTAGAGGTGCTACTACAGACCCTGGTTCGATCCAAATTAGCTCCATAATATCGACAGAAACGTTGTGTAGAATCCATCCTCAGGTGTTTTTCTAATATCTATTCGATAATATATCCGTTGGGACAATTCATTTTTCACTAGGACCGATTGGAATAATGGCTACCTCTGTATTTTACGTGAGAATCTCTCTCGGAGCCACCATGTGACCACTTACGCAATGTGGCCGCCTATGGCTATTCTTCAACAGAAATGCGTAAAACTACGTCACAATGCTGTAGACACCTTGGGGAATACGTAGAAAGCATAAGCTCGTTGATGGTACATTCACAGCTGAATAGGGAGTCATTGGAACGCAGCGCTTTCAAAACCTGGGGCACTTCCGGATTGGATTTTTCTCAGGCTTTCGCCTGCAACATCAGTTCTGTTATACTCACAGACAATATCTTTACAGTTTTGGAAACGTTAGTGTTTTCTATCCAAAGCTGTCAATAATATGCATATTCTAGCATCTTTTCCTGACAAAATATCCTGTTTAAAACGGGAACTTTTTTTCTCCAAAAATGAAAATACTGCCCCCTAACACCAAGAGATTTTAACTGACTTGCCTAGTTAAATAAAAATCTAGCTTGGTCCCAGATGCATTTGTGCTGTTTTGCCAACTCCTATGCCAAATAGTCCTTGGAGAGACAGTTGGCAAGACAGCACAGACCTGGGACCAGGCTAGGGGATATCCAAGAAAGTATAACCCAAAGAGTGACAGAAGTCTAACTCAAAACCTTTACAATTACATAGCTATCTCCATGGAGACATCGGGAGAGTAAAACTCAGGAAGTTTGCTAAACATGACAATTCAGTCAAAACCTGGTTGGATTTAATGATTTGGTGACAAAAAGAAAACGGAGACAACGCCCGGATTAAAGAAAAACAAGAAAAATATTTGAAGAATAAGTGTCAAAGGAAAAAGAACATTCAACAGAAAACCCAGAGGCCATGCAGCTTTGAACAATAGTCAGTATGTGGCGGAAACCAAGCCAAGCCAAGCAATAAGAGAGATTGAAAATAGAGTCTGGTGTGACCATTGCTGGCAGGACAGAGGGTGGAAAAAGGCAAGTGAGAACTAGAGAGAAAGGGACATATTTTTGGAAGTGCATAGTGTCTGAAGTTCCTCAGAGTTCACCCTCTGACTCTGTCCCGATGAAGGAAAGAACACATGCTGCCTCAGTAAGTGACATCTGGCAGAGAGAGGTCTGGATGGAGAAGTCAGTCCTCCCACTGGGAGATGATTTTCACACTGTCGTGTCAACCTGACCCATACTGAGCTGGCTCTGATATTGTCTCTGCTCTGTAGCGTTAAATGGTGTTATGCTAATGGCAGCCGCTTGTGCTCTGGTGTCACTCTATAGGTGCCCACTGCATGATGACAAGCAGCCAAATACAGACACTAAAACATGGCTGGGACATTACGATTATGGAGGAATGGCTTTGCAGATAAAAAAATTATGGGATTGAGGGTGTGAAGAGTCAAGAAGTGCAAAACCAAACATCTCCTTGCTAAGTTGATGTGTCTGACTACGCGTGTTGTTCACCCCACAGACAGATCTCCGTTGGCACTTGTAGATACATCAACAAATCAGATGAGACCAGAGCAGAGCAGGCAGGACAGTTGGACAGTGTTGGATATAGAGCCGTGGTTAAATTAAATCTAGACTGCTAGGATTCCAGAAAGATTACCGGGCCACCCCCATGACACATTTATGATAAGAGCTAGGACGGATGCGGTTGCCTGGGTGACGGGACAGCAGACAGTGCCGACAATCTGAGTCTCTTCGGTTACATGTAGGCTATTTTCTAGGCCCCTTCTTTATCTAGGCTATTCTATAGGCAAATTCCTTATCTAGGCTATTCTATAGGCCCCTTCCTTATCTAGGCTATTCTATAGGCCTATTCTATAGGCCCATTCCTTATCTAGGCTATTCTATAGGCAAATTCCTTATCTAGGCTATTCTATAGGCCCCTTTATCTAGGCTATTCTATAGGCCCCTTTATCTAGGCTATTCTATAGGCCCCTTTATCCAGGCTATTCTATAGGCCCATTCCTTATCTAGGCTATTCTATAGGCCCCTTTATCTAGGCTATTCTATAGGCCCATTCCTTACCTAGGCTATTATATAGGCCCCTTCCTTATCTAGGCTCATTCTTTATCACTGCCTTTTCATAATGTTGACACCTGTAGAACAGAGTTCTGAATGTGTTTTTTACTCTGAGTGACTATGTATTATCCTATGTCTACAGAGGAGGAGAAGGGGAACAATTATTCAACTCTGTTGAAAAGAGTAGTCGTCACTATCCAGTTACATACAGACACTCTTATCCACAGCGACTTACAGTTAGTACATTCTGGCTGTGTCACAACCGGCCGTGATTGGGAGTCCCATAGGGCGGCGCGCAATTGGCCCAGCATCGTCCGGGTTTGGCCGGTGTAGGCAGTCATTGTAAATAAGAATTTGTTCTTAACGGACTTGCCTAGTTAAAGGTTAAATTGTTTAAAAAATCTTAAGCTAGCTAGGTGGGACGACCACATATCTCAGTGTCAGTGCTGGGGGTGCATTAGTTCCGAAAGGGTTCATTTTTAGAACTCAAAATGTATCAAACAGGAAGAGGAGACGTGGCCTATTATGCATCTAAGAGATGGGGTGGAAGGGGGAATTCTATTACAACTATTGAAAAGAGAATAGTAGCAGCAGCAGTACTCTTCAACTTGCGCTATCGGCCTACAAACACACTAACTGTGCCTCCTCTTGTCAGCTAAGTTCTTCACAAACAGAGTAGGCTCAACTAGCTATTACTGAGAAAAGCATTTCATCACATTCAGACTATACATAGTGTGGATTCTCACAGCAGGCTCCTCGGTCTCAGATAGCCTAGTTATTATAATATAACCATTTCTTCAGAGTGAAAATACTGTGAATTCTGGGCATATCTGAGTCAAACAGCACTACTGCAGCAGAGCTGAGATATGGAAGAGAAACTGAACTCACTGCCCAAATTGAAAGAAACTTAGCGTGGAAAATATATATATATATATATATTTTTTGACTGTTGCATCTACTCACTTCATTCAGAATACAGTAATGATTCCTGGTTTTAAACTTTTGTTCTGGTTATTTCATTCAGAATTCAGTCTTACATGGTTTGTGAGCCAAAAAGGAGCTCTCGTAATAAACTCACACCAAAGAGCTGGAGAAAAGTTAAAACAGGGATACTAGCTAGTAACGTTTCAAATACAAACAATGGACAGCCAAACCCACGGTGACCCTAATGTTTGACCTCTAAGGTCTCCCCTTCAAACACTTCACATCTCTAATAATAGTAGCTGGCCTCTAAACAGCAACCAAGGACATGCATGCTAGACATAGATAATAACTAAACAAGGACAACAACGGTATTTTGGCAGCAAGTGTTTTAAATTGTTATTAACGAGCCTACCTCAAAGATTAGATCTGGTTATGGCATAAGGCCTTACTGTTTTGTTCTTTTATCAAGATGACAACATGCATAGAACAGGCCGACATTGTTCAGACCGCAAACCTCAGAGGCCATGTAGCATCTTCCCTTCCTGTTGTTGTGACTTAACTGAGGCCCAGATGCTGTGGGTTAAAAAACAAAAGGTGCCGTCTAAAATTCCTAGCATACATTCATTCATCTTTTGACTTTTAAATTAAATTAAATTAATTAATTAATGAAATGTTATATAAGCGTTCAAATTGCAGACTAGTTTTAAACTGCTCTCGTATGACCTTATGTATGCCTGGTTTATTATGTCATTTCTGATTGTTGTTTGTACGCATGTGTGTACAGTTGAAGTCGGAAGTTTACATACACCTTAGCCAAATACATTTAAACTCAGTTTTTCACAATTCCTGACAATTATTCATAGTATAAATTCCCTGTCTTAAGTCAGTTAGGATCACCACTATATTTAAAAGACTGAAATGTCAGAATAATAGTAGGGAGAATTATTTATTTCAGCTTTTATTGCTTTCATAACATTCCCAGTGGGTCAGAAGTTTACATACACTCAATTAGTATTTGGTAGCATTGCCATTAAATTGTTTAACTTGGGTCAAACGTTTCGGGTAGCCCTTCCACAAGCTTCCCACAGTAAGTTGGGTGAATTTTGTCCCATTCCTCCTGAGGGAGCTGGTGTAACGGAGTCATGTTTGTTGGGCTCCTTGCTCGCAAACAATTTTCAGTTCTGCCCACAAATTCTCTATAGGATTGAGGTCAGGGCTGTGTGATGGCCACTCCAATGCCTGGACTTTGTTGTCCTTAGGCCATTTTGCCACAACTTTGGAAGTATGCTTGGTGTCATTGTCCATTTGGAAGACCCATTTAAGCTTTAACTTCCTGACTGATGTCTTGAGATGTTAGTTCAATATATCCACATAATTTCCCCTCATTATGCCATATATTTTGTGAAGTGCACCAGTCCCTCCTGCAGGAAGGACCCCCACAACATGATGCTGCCATCCCCGTGCTTCACGGTTGAGATGGTGTTCTTCAGCTTGCAAGCATCCCCCTTTTTCCTCCAAACATAACGATGGTCATTATGGCCAAACAGTTCTATTTTTGTTTCATCAGACCAGAAGACATTTCTCCAAAAAGTACAATCTTTGTCCCCATGTGCAGTTGCAAACCGTAGTCTGGCTTTTTTATGGTGGTTTTGGAGCAGTGGCTTCTTCCATGCTGAGTGGCCTTTCAGGTTGTCGATAAAGGACTCGATTTACTGTGGATATAGATACTTTTGTACCTGTTTCCTCCAGCATCTTCACAAGGTCTTTGCTGTTGTTCTGGGATTAATATGCAATTTTCGCACCAAAGTACATTCATCTCTAGGAGACAGAACACATCTCCTTCCTGAGCGGTATGACGGCTGCGTGGTCCCATGGTGTTTATACTTGCGTACTATTGTTTGTACAGATGAATGTGGTACCTTCAGGCATTTGGAAATTTGTCCCAAGGATGAACCAGCCTTCTGGAGGTCTACAATTTTTTTCCCCCTGAGATATTGGCTGATTTCTTTTGATTTTCCCATGATGTCAAGCAAAGAGGCACTGAGTTTGAAGGTAGGCCTTGAAATGCATCCACAGGTACAACTCCAATTGACTCAAATTATGTCAATTAGCCTATCTATCTGAAGCAATTGTCATTTTCTGACATTTTCCAAACTGTTTTTAAAGGCACAGTCCACTTAATGTATGTAAACTTCTGACCCACTGGAATTGTGATACAGTGAATTATAAGTGAAATCTGTCTGTAAACAATTGTTGGAAAAATTACTTGTCACACACAAAGTAGCTGTCCTAACCGACTTGCCAAAACTATAGTTTGTTAACAAGAAATTTGTGGAGTGGTTGAAAAACTAGTTTTAATGACTCCAACCTATGTGTATGTAAACTTCCGGCTTCAACTGTACATTTCTTCTGTGCCATTTTCACGTGTTTGTTTTTAAGATTTCCAATGTATTTACATGTCTCACATCACTGTCATAACCGAGCGATGAAGACAAGCGCATACTGTAAGACACATCTCACATACCACATCCACCCCCATCACCTTCTTTTCCCAGCTAATAGTCAACACATAACATTTTCTGGTCTTTGGCTTCGTTAAAGGTTTGAACTTTTATGACTATTTCTGCTCGCCAATGCACCTCAACTCATTCAGACCTAACTATAATGATTCATTTCCGCTTCATAATAAGCAGGTTGGGGCGGCAGGGTAGCCTAGTGGTTAGAGTGTTGGACTAGTAACCGGAAGGTTGCAAGTTCAAATCGCAGAGCTGACAAGGTACAAATCTGTCGTTCTGCCCCTGAACAGGCAGTTAACCCACTGCTCCTAGGCCGTCATTGAAAATAAGAATTTGTTCTTAACTGACTTGCCTGGTTCAATAAAAGTAGAATAATAAAAATAATGAAAATGATCTAGGAGGGGAAGTAAACAAAGGAAACAGTTTGAAATGTAACTAGCTTCAAACGGCTGTACTTTCTTTCATCTGAAGTGGGTAGAGGGGAGCATCATTAAAGCATAGAACAAAATGAAGTTATTGTTCTCTCCTAGCCTGGGAGATGAGGGTGTTTAAAGAGAGAGATGGCCACCTTCTCATCTCTAGGACTTCTCTCTCACAGCAGCCAGATACCTACAGAAACCAGCCTTTTCTTTGAATATTAAATACAGACACTTTCAGGAATATGACATGCGCATTTGGACAAAAAAATGAGGGAAGGAACATCAAAAGGAATACTAGGCGTTGCTATTGGAAACAAGAAATGAAAACCAAATAAATGGTTAGGCTACCGCACTCTCATGCTGAGGCAAGTCTGGAGGACAGAGTCAATTACTTTTGTGAAAACACAGGCGTGATCTAGAAAAATGCACGCACTTTGACAATGGTATGGGCATATAGGACTACAACAGCCTCGGCCTATATCTTAATTGCACCCAAGCACTGGAACAAACAGAACTACTTTGCTGTTGGCGAGATGTGAAGAGATCAGAGTGTGCTACTGCTTCTGTCCACACACCAGAGTGGGGCTCAACTCAACGTTTAAATCCAGAAAGTAAACCACAATCCAAAATGACAGGTTGACACGGGAACAGGAACCCAGCGGATCTTGCGGATCCCGTGGGCTTCCAGCAGGAATGGGAGTCAAGTTCTGGACAGGATTGACAGTCTATATAGATACGGACAGAATAGGAATATTTATAAACCGAGTTAGAAATATGCAATGTGAGGAGCATTTCATTCAAAAGCCTACCGTTTTACTTAATAAACCCCCCCCCAAATTTTTTTTTTAATTTCCCCCCTTTCGTCGGGTCACTCAAGTGCCTCGTCCACATCATGAGTTAATCCAACTGGGTAAATAGAAGGGCTTACGGCATTGCCAAAATCTTGTAATGTGAATTATCATATGTGTGCACTGTGCAGGCAACTGTCTCCTGAGTGCTGAGCATCAGCCAAACGGAGCAGATTCTTAACATTAGGGATACTCACTGCTCTCAGGGCAGATTTGCCAGTTTTGAATAGCAGAAGTGACTTTTCGTAGCAGGTTAGGAGAATTAATGTGGCAGGTTAGGAGAATTAGGTTAAGGTAAGGAAAAGGGTTAAAAAATAAAATAATTGTCCCTGATATGACTCAAATATTTAGCTTCAACCAGGCCTGCCCTGAGAACAGTCTTGGTTTCCACTAATGCGAGGGGGGGACAGACAGATGGGCAGCTGACGTATGAAGTCATTTCGGGGCATAAAAATTAGCAAGGGACAGGAGTGATTTTTATCGGGACAGGAACGTTCCGGGGTTATAGAATTGTTGCGGGGATGAAGACAGTATGGGATAGCAATACATTTTCACTCCAGTGTCAACCTCTATTGAAAAGCATTGACGATAATTACAATGGGTATTTCAGTGTACTTCCTGAATTGAAATTAAATGAACCATAACCCTGCCATCCACCCCAAAACGTCTGGTTGGTCCGCCTCTCTCAAAGCGTCGATATAGGACTACGGTCGAATCTTACTACGTCGGCTCTGACACGACGGATGTGGCAGGGCTTGCAAGCTATCACTGATTACAGCACAAAATCCAGCCGCGAGCTTACCAGTCGAGCTAAATGCCTTCTATGCTCATTTCGAGGCAAGCAACACTGGACCATGCATGAGAACACCAGCTATTCCAGAAGACTGTGATTTCGCTCTCCATGGCCGAAGTCAGTAAAAAAGGCTAACATTTGCAAGGGCGCGGGGCCAGACGTAATACCAGGAAGTGTACTCAGAGCATGTGCTGACCATGTGGCAAGTGTCTTCACTCCATTTTCAACCTATCCCTGACCTGGTCTGAAATACCAACTCGTTTCAAGCAGACCAGCATATCATTTGTAAAATGGTTACCTAAAGAGGGCGCGTTCACTGAACATCCAGTCAGCCCATAAGTCACAATGTGAGAGGTTGGACAGCGAGTAGCCTGCCACAGCTAGAGACAGCATATTTGAACAACTAAATAATAGAAAGTACACCACCAAGCAAGCAGCCCTGTCTTACGACATGCCCTGTCTTACCACATGCCCTGTCTTACCACATGCCCTGTCTTACCACATGCCCTGTCTTACCACATGCCCTGTCTTACCACATGCCCTGTCTTTACCACATGCTCTGTGCTGGTATTTGGTAATACTGGCACAGAATGGGCGCTATTTACTAACCCCACAGCCTCTGTAACCCGAAGGTCTACAAGTAACACAAAAATGCAACTAACAGTTTGCTTCACATACAAAACAAATATTAGCCAGCAAGGCTCTTTATCCAGGATTGGGATTCTCTGCAGTTACAACACAAAGCTTGACTTTGGAATAAGCTAATCACTTAGCTAGACAGCTAACTAGCTACTAAATTAGCAAACCAAATGCACATCTGCATAGCATTTAGCACATGTCTTGGGACTCGTCTGGCGTCGGTCCAGCCGGTCTGGCGTCGGTACAGCCGGTCTGGCGTCGGTACAGCCGGTCTGGCGTCGGTCTGGCAACTTCACACTAATATGACCCCTCTGTGGAAAGGTGAACCTCTCAAACACGTACATGTCAGTTTTGCTCTAGGACGCCCACAGGCCTCACAAGACTCGTCTGAAGGTCCCCCGGGAGCAGTTGAAAACATGTATAGTATATATGGAGACTGTTTAGTGACACAAATAAGGAGTTAAATACATGCAAAAATATATAAAAATATATATATAAATAAATAAAACATTTCCTGATCTTTCGTATCTCTCAGATATAGGACAGACACTTTTTGGAGAGGTAACTGTCGTTCCATAGTATTAGATAGATATACACACACACACACACACACACACACACACATCTATATCTATCTATTTATACACACACACACACATTTATAGACACACACACACGCACACTTCAAGGGGTCTTAAAATTTATAATCAAAAGCAAAATGATCATTGGTGAATGACCTCGCTAAAATAATTCAATATAGCTTTTTAGACTGTTTATTGCCAAAAAATAAGGGGTTTAATTGTAAATTAAAAAAAAAAGTATATATATCCCTCAGATATAGGACAGACACTTCATAACAAACTTCCTTTGATTTTATGGGGGGGGGGGGGGGGGGTCTGTTGTTCCATATAGTGAATCTAAGGCGTTTGTATGGGCTAATAGCACTACCGCCAAAAATGATAGTTCATAATAAAACGGTTTCTATTTTTTGATACTTCGAGGGGGGTCTTAAAATTCAGAATCCAACAGCTAAATGGTCCTTGGTATGACCTTATTAAAACAGAAACATCCTGTATAGAGCCATGTTATTACCTGGCGACGCTGGGCCAAATTGTGTGCCACCATATGGCACTCCAAATCACGGCCGGCTGTGATACAGACTGGAATCGAACTAGGGTCTATAGTGACGCCTCTAGCACTAAGATGCAGTGCCTTAGACCGCTGCGCCACTCAACGCTGTAGTCCAGTCTATTCTCCAATGACATAACATTGATGCTGCAGCTGTTTACGAAATGAGAAATTCCTACTTTTTATGCATCTATCAGGTTTCTTCAAAATCCTATTTTATGAGCAAAATAATGAGTCTAAAAAAGAAAGAAAACGCTTTGAAAAAAACCAAAGAAAAACAAGAGAGGGAAAGATTTACGTGGTTAAAAGACTTCCCTGTTCCACTCCTCGCTCCATCCCAACTTTCTCCCTACAGCTCAGCGTTCAACATCACAGTGCCCTCCAAGCTCGTCAACTAGCTTGGGACCCTCGGACTGGATACCTCCCTCTGCAACTGGATCCTTGACTTCCTGACGGGCCGATGCCAGATGTTGAGAGTAGGCAAAAACAGTTCCACGCTGACCCTCAAAAGGGGGGCCACCCCGGGGTGTGTGCACAGCCCCCTCCTGTACTCCCCGTTTACCCATGACTCCAACATCAAGTTTGCTGACGACAACGTTGGTAGGCCTGATCACCAACTGCAATGAAACAGTCTACAGGGAGGAGGTCAGAGAACTGGCAGTATGGTGCCAGGACAACAACCTCTCTCTCAACTTCAGCAAGACCTAGGAGCTGATCGTGCACTACAGGAAAGGGGGGGGGCACACTGGAGAGAGTCAAAAGCTTCAAGTTCCTCTGCCTCTACATCACTGAAAAGATTTGGCCCCTCAGATCCTCAGGAACATTTACAGCTGCAGCCAAGAGCGGATCCTGACTGGTTGTATAACAGTCTGGTATGTCAACTGCACCGCCCCTGACCGGAAGGCCCTACAGAGGGTGGTGCAGACGGCCCAAAAAAATGCCTCCTTTCTCTAGTTCTCACTTGCCCTTTTCCACCCTGTGCCCTGCCAGCAATGGTCACACCAGACTCTATTTTCAATCTCTCTCTCATTGCTCTGCTTGGCTTGGTTTCCGCCACATACTGACTATTGTTCAAAGCTGCATGGCCTCTGGGTTTTCTGTTGAATGTTCTTTTTCCTTTGACACTTATTCTTCAAATATTTTTCTTGTTTTTCTTTAATCCGGGCGTTGTCTCTGTTTTTGTTTTTGTCACCAAATCACTAAATCCAACCAGGTTTTGACTGAATTGTCATGTTTAGCAAACTTCCTGAGTTTTACTCTCCCGATGTCTCCATGGAGATAGCTATGTAATTGTAAAGGTTTTGAGTTAGACTTCTGTCACTCTTTGGGTTATACTTTCTTGGATATCCCCTAGCCTGGTCCCAGGTCTGTGCTGTCTTGCCAACTGTCTCTCCAAGGACTATTTGGCATAGGAGTTGGCAAAACAGCACAAATGCATCTGGGACCAAGCTAGATTTTTATTTAACTAGGCAAGTCAGTTAAGAATAAATTCTTATTTACAATGACGGCCTACCCCGGCCAAACCCTAACCCGGACGACGCTGGGCCAATTTTTTTCCCCTTGTCAACAGTACCTCATCATGTCAAAGCAAAGTATTTCTCTGTACTTTGCTTGGTTGATCTTTGATCCTTGATCCTGACTAGTCTCCCTGCCGCTGAAAAACATCCCCACAGCATGATGCTGCCACCACCATGCTTCACCGTAGGGATGGTGCCAGGTTTCTTTCAGATGTGACACACAAAGAACACACAGAGTTAAAAATCTTGGATTCATCAGACCAGAGAATCCTTTAGGTGTCCTTTGGCAAACTCCAAGCGGGCTGTCATGTGCCTTTTACTGAGGAGTGTTTTTTTGTCTGGCCACTCTACCATAAAGGCCTGATTGGTGGAGTGCTGCAGAGATGGTTGTCCTTCTGGAAGGTTCTCCTATCTCCACAGAGGAACTCTGGAGCTCTGTCAGAGAGCGTGACCGTTGAGTTCTTGGTCACTTCCCTGAACAAGGCCCTTCAACCCTGATTGCTCGGTTTTGCCGAGCGGCCAGCTCTAGGAAGCGTCTTCGTGGTTCCAAACTCCCATTTAACATTGATGGAGGCCACTGTGTTCTTGGGGAGCTTCAAAGCTGCAGAAATGTTTTGATACCCTTCCCCAGATCTGTTCCTTGACACAATCCTGTCTCGGCGCTCAGGGCTTGGTTTTTCCTCTGACATGCACTATCAACTGTGGGACCTTATATAGAAAGGTGTGTCCCTTTCTAAATAATGTCCAATTAATTGAATTTACCACAGGTGGACTCCAATCCAGTTGTAGGAACATCTCAAGGATGAGCAATGGAAACAGGATGCACCTGAGCTCAATTCCTTTTTTATACGGTCTTGGCCATGTTCTGTTATAATCTCCACCCGGCACAGCCAGAAGAGGACTGGCCACCCCACATAGCCTGGTTCCTCTCTAGGTTTCTTCCTAGGTTTTGGCCTTTCTAGGGAGTTTTTCCTAGCCACTGTGCTTCTACACCTGCATTGCTTGCTGTTTGGGGTTTTAGGCTGGGTTTCTGTACAGCACTTTGAGATATCAGCTGATGTACGAAGGGCTTTAATAAATACATTTGATTTGAATTTGAAGTCTGTTTTTTATTTTTAATAAATGTTTTAAAATCCCCTAAACCTGTTTTCACTCTGTCATTATGGGGTATTGAGGGGGGGGGTGTTATTTAATCATTTTTAGAATAAGGCTGTAACGTAACAAAATGTGGAAAAAGGGAAGGGGTTGAATACTTGCCTAATGCACTGTGTATACCCTGCATGCAGGACATCGGCTCATTGATACAGATCATGAATAGCTGGAACTATTCAGTCATTAACAACAGTTCCAGAAGTTGACATATTGAATGTCCACCTTACTGTCTCTGATATGAGAGCTGAATAGAAATGTTGTTTATATTTTTAAGAGTAGTCCTAGAGCCTGTCTGCTACTCCAGCCTAAATGACTTTAGCAGAACACAGGCTGTCCCAAATGGCACCTTATTCCCCCTACGTAGTGCACAACTATTGACAAGAGCAGTGTACTTTATAGGGAGTAGGGTGCCATTTGGGGGAGACACCGAGTTTGGCTTTGCAGACATTTTCCCTGGCAATGGGATTTTATGGTCTTCATTACTTGTGGCTCTATCCTGATCCTGAATTCCAGCCTGTTGAATTAGTCCAATTTCTCTCTCCATTGTATTTTATCAGTCCCATGGTGCTGCCTTGGTTACCACGCTGTAGAAATGTCAGAGGTTACTTGAGGTTACCGTGGTCAGTTTGTGGACTGGCTGCACTCTCTGTGTCTGAATCTCAAATAGCATCCTATTCCCTACTCAGTACACTACTTTTGACCAAAGCCCAGTGCCTTCAGAAAGAATTCACACCACTTGACTTTTTCCACTTTTCATTTTTTTTGTGTGTGTCAGTGATCTACACAAAATTCTCATGTCAAAGTGGGAAAAATTCAAATGAAACACGATCTAGATTGTTTTTGTTCCAAGCATTCTCCCCTGAGTTAATACATGTTAGAATCACCTTTGGCAGCGAGTCTTTCTGGGGGTCTTAAGAGCATTCCACTTCTGGATTATGCAATATTTGGCAATTTATTCTTTAAAAAAAATGTTAATTCTGTAAAATGGATTATTCAATGTATTATTTTCTTCTATTTACCCATCTACCAATAGGGGTCCTTCTTTGTGAGGCATTGGAAAACATCCCTGGTCTTTTGTTTGAATCAGTGTTTGAAATTCACTGCTCGACTGGGGTACCTTACACATACAATTATCTGTGAGGTACACCAATGAGGTAGTCATTCAAATATCATTCTAAACACGATTATTGCACACATAGTCAGTCAGTCAATCAATCAATCAATCAATCAATCAATCAATCAATCAATCAATCAATCAAAATTATTTATAAATCCCTTCTTACATCAGCTGATATCTCAAAGTACTGTACAGAAATGCAGCCTAAAACCCCCAAACAGCAAGCAATTCAGGTGTAGAAGCACAGTGGCTAGGAAAAACTCCCTAGAAAGGCCAGAACCTAGGAAGAAACCTAGAGAGGAACCAGGCTATGTGGGGTGGCCAGTCCTCTTCTGGCTGTGCTGGGTGGAGATTATAACAGAACATGGCCAAGATGTTCAAATGTTCAATATCTGTGAATTCTGAAAAGCTATCCAAGGATTGTTCCATAGTGCAACAGGAGCCTCTCCTAACTGTTGACAGTGACATGTCTGAACGGTAGTGGCTGAGGAAGGAGAGAGGGGTCCTCTGTATAGAGCATGCTAGATGTAGGAACACCAACCAGTCTCTCTTTGATAGATCAGAGTACCTCAAGCATGACCAAGGCTATAACATACTCATGAATGTCCCCCCCCCCCTCTCTCTCTCGCTCTCTCTCTGTTGCTCTCGCTCTGTTTCTCACTCTTTCACTCTCTGTTTATCTCCCCCTCTCTCTCCCTCTCTCTCTCTTCTGTTCTCTTCTCTTCTGTTCACTTCTCTTCCTTCCTCTCTCTTCTCTTCCTTCCTTCCTCTTCTCTTCTCTTCTCTTCTCTTCTCTCTTCCTTCTCTTCCTCTCTCTTCCTCTCTTCTCTTCTTCTCTTCTCTTCTCTTCTCTTTCTCTCTTCTCTTCTTCCTCTTCTCTCCTTCCTCTTCTCTTCCTCTCTCTCTCTCTTCTCTTCCTTCTCTCTTCTCTTCCTTCCTCTCTCTCTTCTCTTCCTTCTCTCTCTTCTCTTCCTTCTCTTCTCTTCTTCCTCTCTCTCTCTCTTCCTTCCTCTCTCCTCTTCTCTTCCTCTTCTTCTCTCTCTTCCTCTCCTCTTCCTTCCTTCTCTTCTCTTCCTTCTCTTCTCTTCCTTCCTCTCTCTCTCTTCTCTTCCTTCCTTCCTCTCTTCTCTTCCTTCCTCTCTTCCTCTCTTCTCTTCTCTTCCTTCCTCTCTCTTCTCTTCCTTCCTCTCTTCTCTTCCTTTCTCTCTTCTCTTCCTTCCTCTCTTCTCTTCCTTCCTCTCTTCTCTTCCTTCCTCTCTCTCTCTTCTCTTCCTTCCTCTCTCTCTTCTCTTCTCTTCCTTCCTCTCTCTCTTCTCTTCCTTCCTCTCTCTCTTCTCTTCCTTCCTCTCTTCTCTTCCTTCTTCTCTTCTCTCTTCCCCTCTTCTTCTTCCTTCCCCTCTCTCTTCTCTTCCTTCCCCTCTCTCTTCTCTTCCTTCCCTCTCTCTCTCTCCTTCCTTCTCTCTTCTCTTCTCTTCCTCCTCTCTCCCTCTTCTCTTCCTTTCCTCTCTCTCTTCTTCTCCTTCCTTCTCTCTCTTCTCTTCCTTCCTTCTCTTCTCTTCCTTCCTCTCTCTCTCTTCTCTTCCTTCCCCTCTCTCTTCTCTTCCTTCCTCTCTCTCTTCTCTTCTTCTCCTCTCCTCTCTCTTCTCTTCCTCTCTCTCTCTCTCTCTCTTCCTCTCCTCTCTTCTCTTCCTCCTCTCTCTCTTCTCTTCCTTCCTCTCCTCTCCTCTCTCTCTTTCCTTCCTCTCCTCTCTCTTCTCTTCCTTCCCCTCTTCCCTCTCTCTCTTCTCTTCCTCTCTCTCTTCTCTTCCTTCCTCTCTCTTCTCTTCCTTCTCTTCTCTCTTCTCTCTCTCTTTTCTCTTCCTTCCTTTCTCTCTCTTCTCTTCCTTCCTTCTCTCTTCTCTTCCTCTCTTCCTTCCTTCCTCTCTCTCTTCTTCCTCTCTCTCTTCTCTTCCTTCCTCTCTCTCTTCTCTTCTCCTTCCTCTCCTCTCTCTCTCTCCTTTCCTCTCTCTCTTCTCTTCCTTCTCTCTCTCTCTTCTCTTCCTTCCTCTCTCTCTTCTCTTCCTTCCTTCCTCTCCTCTCTTCTCTTCCTTCCTCTCTCTTTCTCTTCCTTCCTCTCTCTCTCTTCTCTCTTCCTTCCTCTCTCTTCTCTTCCTTCCTCTCTCTCTCTTCTCTTCCTTCCTTTCTCTTCTCTTCTCTTCCTCTTCTCTCTTCTCTTCCTTCCTCTCTCTCTTCTTCTTCCTTCTCTCTCTTCTCTTCCTTCTCTCTCTCTCTCTTCCTTCCTCTCTTCTCTCTTCCTTCCTCTCTCTCTCTCTTCTCTTCTCTTCCTTCCTCTCTCTTCTCTTCCTTCTCTCTCTTCTCTTCCTTCTCTCTCTTCTCTTCCTTCCTCTCTCTTCTCTTCCTTCCTCTCTCTCTTCTCTTCTTTCCTCTCTCTCTTCTCTTCCTTCCTCTCTCTCTTCTCTTCCTTCCTCTCTCTCTTCTCTTCCTTTCCTTCTCTCTTCTCTTCCTCTCCTCTCTCTCTCTTCTTCCTCTCTCTCTTCTCTTCCTTCCTCTCTCTTCTCTCTTCCTTCTCTTCTCTTCTCCTCTCTCTTCTCTTCCTTCCTCTCTCTCTTTTCCTCTCTCTCTTCTCTTCCTCTCTCTCTTTCTCTTCTCTTCCTCTCTCTCTCTTCCTTCCTCTCTCTCTTCTCTTCCTTTCTCTCTCTCTTCTCTTCCTTCCTCTCTCTCTTCTCTTCCTTCTCTCTCTTCTCTCTTCTTTCCTCTCTCTCTCTCTCTCTTCTCTTCCTTCCTCTCTCTTCTCTTCCTTCCTCTCTCTCTCTCTTCTCTCTCTTCTTTCCTTCCTCTCTCTTCTCTTCCTTCCTCTCTCTCTTCTCTTCTTTCCTCTCTCTCTTCTCTTCCTTCCTCTCTTCTCTCTCTCTCTTCTCTTCTCTTCCTTCCTCTTCTCTTCCTTCCTCTCTCTCTTCTCTTCCTTCCTCTCTCTCTTCTCTTCCTTCCTCTCTCTCTTCTCTTCCCTTTCCTCTCTCTCTTCTCTTCTTCTTTCCTCTCTCTCTTCTCTTCCTTCTCTCTCTCTCTTCTCTTCCTTCCTCTCTCTTCTCTTCCTTCCTCTCTCTCTCTTCTCTTCCTTCCTCTCTCTCTCTCTTCCTTCTCTCTCTCTCTTCTCTTCCTTCCTCTCTCTCTTCTCTTCTTTCCTTCCTCTCTCTCTTCTTCTTCCTTCTCTCTTCTCTTCCTTCCTCTCTCTTCTCTTCCTTCCTCTCTCTCTTCTCTTCCTTCCTCTCTCTCTTCTCTTCCTTCCTCTCCTCTCTCTTCTCTTCCTTCCTCTCTCTCTCTTCTCTTCCTCTCTCTCTTTCTCTTCTCTTCCTTTCTCTTCTCTTCCTTCTCTTTCTCTTCTCTTCCTTCCTCTCTCTCTCTTCTCTTCTCTTCTCTCTTCCTTCCTCTCTCTCTTCTCTTCCTTCCTCTCTCTCTCTCTTCTTCCTTCTCTCTCTTCTCTTCCTTCCTCTCTCTCTTCTCTTCTTCCTCTCTCTCTCTCTTCCTTCCTCTCTCTCTTCTCTCCTTCCTCTCTCTCTTCTCTTCCTTCCTCTCTCTCTCTTCTCTTCCTTCCTTCTCTCTCTCTCTCTTCTCTTCCTTCCTCTCTCTTCTCTTCCTCTCCTTCTCTTCTCTTCCTCTTCCTTCTCTTCTTTCTCTCTCTTCTCTTCCTTCCTCTCTCTCTTCTTTCCTTCCTCTCTCTCTTCTCTTCTTCTTCCTTCTCTCTCTCTTCCTTCTCTCTCTTCTCTCCTCTTCTCTCTCTCTTCCTTCTCTCTCTCTCTTCTCTTCCTTCCTCTCTCTCTCTCTTCCTTCCTCTCTCTCTTCTCTCTTCTCTTCCTTCCTCTCTCTCTCTTCTCTTCCTTCTCTCTCTCTTCTCTTCCTTCCTCTCTCTCTTTCTCTTCCTTCCTCTCTCTCTTCTCTTCCTTCCTCTCTCTTCTCTTCTCTTCTCTTCCTCTCCTCTCTTCTCTCTCTTTCTCTTCCTTCCTCTCTCTCTTCTCTTCTTTCCTCTCTCTCTTTCTCTTCTCTTCCTTCCTCTCTCTTCTCTTCCTTCCTCTCTCTCTCTTCTTCTTTCCTCTCTCTCTTCTCTTCCTTCCTCTCTCTCTTCTCTTCTCTTCCTTCCTCTCTCTCTTTCTCTTCTCTTCCTTCCTCTCTCTCTTTCTCTTCTCTTCCTTCTCTCTTCTCTTCCTTCCTCTCTCTCTTCTCTTCCTTCCTCTCTCTTCTCTTCCTTCCTCTCTCTTCTCTTCCTTCCTCTCTCTTCTCTTCCTTCCTCTCTCTTCTCTTCTCTTCCTTCCTCTCTCTCTTCTCTTCCTTCCTCTCTCTCTTCTCTTCCTTCCTCTCTCTCTTCTCTTCCTTCCTCTCTCTCTTTCTCTTCCTTCCTCTCTCTCTTCTCTTCCTTCCTCTCTCTCTTTCTTCTTCCTTTCTCTTTCTCTTCTCTTCCTTCCTCTCTCTCTTCTCTTCCTTCCTCTCTCTTTCTCTTCCTTCCTCTCTCTCTTCTCTTCCTTCCTCTCTCTCTTCTCTTCCTTCCTCTCTCTCTTCTCTTCCTTCCTCTCTCTCTCTCTTCCTTCCTCTCCTCTCTCTCTCCTCCTCTCCTCTCCTTTCTCTGCAGGCTGCCAATGGCTACATCCTCCTGTTTGACGTGGTGGGAGGAGGAGAGGACAAGTATCTTTATGAACCCGTCTATTCCAAGTGAGTACATAAATATGTATTTATTGTCCTCTCCACCCACTCGCTTTCTTCAGGGTCAAAGATTGAAGTTCAAAATAGAATAACCAAGGTCAACTGCAGCAGGTCAGGAACCTGCTGTGGGAGGCAGGGACTAAATGTTAAAAGAATGAAGTTCTACAATGCTCACTCATAGATGTCAGTTGTTGAACTGCAAAGGTGGTTGTATTCATTCATTCACTCACAGCATAGACAAACCCCACTGTAGCTCCTGTCTACATGCTATGATAATTAGTGTACCAGTCAGGAGGCCTGAGGGATAGGTTGTACTGTAGTTTAGGACATCATTGCATGTTGAAGGCCTTGGCGAATGTCTGGACTAATTCCATGAACAGTGAATGCTGTGGATGACTGACTGTACAGCACAGTGTGTTCCTCGCCAGTCTTGGGCTGTTATAGCAGGGCTGCGTGGGTGAATGGGTGTTTGGGTGCGTGTGTCAACACAGTGGAAGAGAGGCTTTTCAGCCGGCCAGCTCTCTCTGCTCTCTGACAGAACTCAGATCTCCACAGCGAGTCCAGTCAATGAATCACATTTATTTATGAAGCCCATTTCGCATCAACAGCTGGATGCGAGGTGTGTTACCTTACATGCAGTCATTTTCAGTTCTGCAGTCACAGAACCAAAGGGCTTCTCTCAGCCTCTGAGACTCTGGTCTTTTTTTGGCCACAGGCCTTCAGTTAGCCCGTATATGTGGTTCATATCAGACCTAGACCACTATCTCACATGCACATAAACCAATACAGCCATGAAGTACAGTAGAATATTTATGAAGCCATGAAGTAGAGTATTTATGAAGTAGCTGAGATTTTGGCCAAACAAGCCATACAGAGGAGGTTTAACTGTGGAGGGAGGTTTAACTCCCTCAGGCTGATCAGGGTGATACCAGCAAAACAGCGTCACTCAGCCTTTATGAAAGATTGTGAGAGTTCCAATGAGGACATGCCTGTACACACACACAGACCCACCTACTCCCCCTCACAAAACCTCTGTTCCACTCTGTGCTACCAGTCACCACATCAAAGCATTGTCAGGGAATCTGGACCAAGTCTGGACTTGATGAGGAAGGAGGCAGATGTACTAAACACAGGCATCACTGTGCCGGCTGCGGTTTGGCCTCGTTTGTGCCTAGATCCTGTAGTGCTATTGTTTGACTAACCCAGCCTTTTCCCCCTGTTGATTTTAGACTTGATAAGGTAGAGTGAATTGGATAAATCAGATCCATGAACCCTATGTGCCCTCATTACCTCTGCCACATACACGTCCTCATTGTGTGTGTGTTTACAGAGGGAGTCGTGGTGTTAAGGTCACCCCAGGTTATAAAGAGGAGCAGTGTGCCCCCGCTCTCAGCCTGGAGATGAAGAGACCCATAGACCTGGAGGCTCCCATTACCAGGTACCTGTCTCTCTCTCTCTCGCACATACATACTCACACGCACACACATACATACATACTCACACACACGCACACACATACATACATACATACATACACACCTACCTACACACATAAATGCGTGCACATACACATCTACACACAACTCACACTCAAACACCAACTGGACACTGAAGTGTGTTTAGTTTGAAAGTTAACACTGGTGTAGTTGTTGGCCATTATAAGTCTAGTTAGTTTTCCCATTCTGGACTGGTGCTTGGTACTTCAGCCACTGTGTACATTTCTGTGCTGAAAAGATTTCCTACTTTTCTTCCCAAACCAATTTGTGTCTTCTGCAAATGATATAAAAACGTGGGTTCGGCTTTGCACATTCCTGGTCTAGTCCCTGTGGACTCTACAGTAGGACATTAAGGTTTTATTGCTCTTTGCTTTTCCTGTGTGTGTGTCCTTCCAGTAGCCTGACTTCCGGGCTGCTTGCCTGGGGTGAATTGAGGAGAGAAGCTAAGCCCCAGTAGTGTCCTGTTGGATTCAAAAGCCTTATTCTCCAGTATTTCTGGCCTATTCTCCTCTGGAGAGATGAAGTGTTCTGGCCAGACCACATTCAGATTACTGAGACTGGGCTACAGGGTACTCCTCAGTACTCACACACCATCTGAGTACACTGCACATTCCATCCTGGTCCCTCTGCAGCTCCCCAGGAGGAACACTCATCTCTCTCTGTCTCTCTCTGTCTCTCTCTCTCTGCATTCTCACTCTTTTAAAACATATATATTTTCATCCTCCTCCTTTTATCCGTTCTTCTTTCATTCAACTTCTTAAACTTTGTCACAAAACTCTTTATTTTCTACTCCGTCCTAATTTATTGGCCGCTCTCTTTCTCCTTGTCCTCTTTTCTGTCCCTTCAGCATGCAGTCTCTTCAGGAGGATCTATTGGTGTCTACTGCTGATGGCTACCTCCACGTCCTCCACTGGAATGGAGTCAGCAACGGCAGGAAGGCCATCAGTCTCTGTAGTGTCCCTTTCTCCCTGGACCTACAGTCTGCCAGAGGTCAGTCCCAATCACTATAGCATCCTCTCCCCACCCCACCTACAGTCTGCCAGAGGTCAGTCCCAATCACTATAGCATCCTCTCCCCACCCCACCTACAGTCTGCCAGAGGTCAGTCCCAATCATTATAGCATCCTCTCCCCACCTCACCTACAGTCTGCCAGAGGTCAGTCCCAATCACTATAGCATCCTCTCCCCATCTCACCTACAGTCTGCCAGAGGTCAGTCCCAATCACTATACCATCCTCTCCCCACCCCACCTACAGTCTGCCAGAGGTCAGTCCCAATCACTATACCATCCTCTCCCCACCCCACCTACAGTCTGCCAGAGGTCAGTCCCAATCACTATACCATCCTATCCCCACCTCACCTACAGTCTGCCAGAGGTCAGTCCCAATCACTATACCATCCTCTCCCCACCTCACCTACAGTCTGCCAGAGGTCAGTCCCAGTCACTATACCATCCTCTCCCCACCCCACCTACAGTCTGCCAGAGGTCAGTCCCAATCACTATACCATCCTCTCCCCACCTCACCTACAGTCTGCCCTTAGCCCTACCAGTCCCTGTAAGCTCCACCATATACAGCCATGTTTACATAATGATCTGGACCTACATCCATCTATCCATGTGTTTTAGATAAAGCCCCCTCGTTGTGGTTTAGACACTGTCAGCCCCCCTCGTTGTGGTTTAGGCACTGTCAGACCCCCCCCGTTGTGGTTTAGACACTGTCAGCCCCCCTCGTTGTGGTTTAGGCACTGTCAGACCCCCTCGTTGTGGACCACCTTTAGACACTGTCAGCCCCCTCGTTGTGGTTTAGGCACTGTCAGACCACCTCGTTGTGGTTTAGGCACTGTCAGCCCCCCCGTTGTGGTTTAGACACTGTCAGACCCCCCCGTTGTGGTTTAGGGACTGTCAGACCCCCCGTTGTGGTTTAGACACTGTCAGACCCCCCGTTGTGGTTTAGGGACTGTCAGACCCCCTCGTTGTGGTTTAGGGACTGTCAGACCCCCCGTTGTGGTTTAGGGACTGTCAGACCCCCCGTTGTGGTTTAGGGACTGTCAGACCCCCCGTTGTGGTTTAGGGACTGTCAGACCCCCTCGTTGTGGTTTAGACACTGTCAGCCCCCCGTTGTGGTTTAGACACTGTCAGACCCCCCCGTTGTGGTTTAGGCACTGTCAGACCCCGTTGTGGTTTAGGCACTGTCAGACCCCCCGTTGTGGTTTAGGCACTGTCAGACCCCCCGTTGTGCTTTAGGCACTGTCAGACCCCCCGTTGTGCTTTAGGCACTGTCAGCCCCCTCGTTGTGCTTTAGACACTGTCAGCCCCCTCATTGTGGTTTAGGCACTGTCAGCCCCCTCGTTGTGCTTTAGGCACTGTCAGACCCCCCGTTGTGGTTTAGGCACTGTCATACCCCCGTTGTGGTTTAGGCACTGTCAGACCTCCCCGTTGTGGTTTAGGCACTGTCAGACCCCCTCGTTGTGCTTTAGACACTGTCAGACCCCCTCGTTGTGCTTTAGACACTGTCAGCCCCCTCGTTGTGCTTTAGACACTGTCAGACCCCCTCCCGTTGTGCTTTAGACACTGTCAGACCCCCCCGTTGTGCTTTAGGCACTGTCAGACCCCCCGTTGTGCTTTAGGCACTGTCAGCCCCCCCTCGTTGTGCTTTAGGCACTGTCAGCCCCCTCGTGGGTTTAGGCACTGTCAGCCCCCCTCGTGTGTTTAGGCACTGTCAGCCCCCCTCGTTGTGGTTTAGGCACTGTCAGACCCCCGTTGTGGTTTAGGCACTGTCAGACCCCCCGTTGTGGTTTAGGCACTGTCAGACCCCCCGTTGTGGTTTAGGCACTGTCAGACCCCCCGTTGTGGTTTAGGGACTGTCAGACCCCCCGTTGTGGTTTAGGGACTGTCAGACCCCCCGTTGTGGTTTAGGGACTGTCAGACCCCCCGTTGTGGTTTAGGGACTGTCAGACCCCCTCGTTGTGGTTTAGACACTGTCAGACACTGTCCCCCCCGTTGTGGTTTAGACACTGTCAGCCCCCCGTTGTGGTTTAGACACTGTCAGACCCCCTCGTTGTGGTTTAGGCACTGTCAGACCCCCCGTTGTGGTTTAGGCACTGTCAGACCCCCGTTGTGGTTTAGGCACTGTCAGACCCCCCCCGTTGTGCTTTAGGCACTGTCAGACCCCCGTTGTGCTTTAGGCACTGTCAGCCCCCTCGTTGTGCTTTAGGCACTGTCAGCCCCCTCATTGTGGTTTAGGCACTGTCAGCCCCCCGTTGTGCTTTAGGCACTGTCAGACCCCCCGTTGTGGTTTAGGCACTGTCAGACCCCACTGTCAGTTGTGGTTTAGGCACTGTCAGACCCCCCGTTGTGCTTTAGACACTGTCAGACCCCTCGTTGACACTGCTCGTTGTTTTAGACACTGTCAGACCCCCCGTTGTGCTTTAGACACTGTCAGACCCCCCCGTTGTGCTTTAGGCACTGTCAGACCCCCGTTGTGCTTTAGGCACTGTCAGCCCCCTCGTTGTGCTTTAGGCACTGTCAGCCCCCCTCGTTGTGGTTTAGGCACTGTCAGACCCCCTCGTTGTTTTAGGCACTGGACCCCCGTTTGGTTTAGGCACTGTCAGACCCCCGTTGTGGTTTAGGCACTGTCAGACCCCCGTTGTGGTTTAGGCACTGTCAGACCCCCGTTGTGCTTTAGACACTGTCAGCCCCCTCGTTGTGGTTTAGGGACTGTCAGACCCCCCGTTGTGGTTTAGGGACTGTCAGACCCCCCGTTGTGGTTTAGGGACTGTCAGACCCCCTCGTTGTGGTTTAGACACTGTCAGACCCCCCGTTGTGGTTTAGACACTGTCAGCCCCCTCGTTGTGGTTTAGACACTGTCAGACCCCCCGTTGTGGTTTAGGCACTGTCAGACCCCCGTTGTGGTTTAGGCACTGTCAGACCCCCCGTTGTGGTTTAGGCACTGTCAGACCCCCCCCCCCCGTTGTGGTTTAGGCACTGTCAGACCCCCGTTGTGCTTTAGGCACTGTCAGACCCCCCGTTGTGCTTTAGGCACTGTCAGCCCCCTCGTTGTGCTTTAGGCACTGTCAGACCCCCCGTTGTGGTTTAGGCACTGTCAGACCCCCCGTTGTGGTTTAGGCACTGTCAGACCCCCTCGTTGTGCTTTAGACACTGTCAGACCCCCTGTGTTGTGCTTTAGACACTGTCAGCCCCCTCGTTGTGCTTTAGACACTGTCAGACCCCCCGTTGTGCTTTAGACACTGTCAGACCCCCCGTTGTGCTTTAGGCACTGTCAGACCCCCGTTGTGCTTTAGGCACTGTCAGCCCCCTCGTTGTGCTTTAGGCACTGTCAGCCCCCCTCGTGGTTTAGGCACTGTCAGACCCCCGTTGTGCTTTAGGCACTGTCAGACCCCCACTGTCAGACCCCCTCGTTGTGGTTTAGGCACTGTCAGCCCCCCAGACCCCCCTGTTGTGCTTTAGACACTGTCAGCCCCCCTCATTGTGGTTTAGGCACTGTCAGACCCCCCGTTGTGGTTTAGGCACTGTCAGACCAGACCCCCGTTGTGGTTTAGGCACTGTCAGACCAGACCCCCCTGTGGTTTAGACACTGTCAGACCCCCTTGTGGTTTAGGCACTGTCAGACCCCCGTTGTGGTTTAGGGACTGTCAGACCCCCCCCGTTGTGGTTTAGGGACTGTCAGACCCCCCGTTGTGGTTTAGGGACTGTCAGACCCCCCGTTGTGGTTTACTGTCAGACCCCCTCGTTGTGGTTTAGACACTGTCAGACCCCCGTTGTGGTTTAGACACTGTCAGCCCCCTCGTTGTGGTTTAGACACTGTCAGACCCCCCGTTGTGGTTTAGGCACTGTCAGACCCCGTTGTGGTTTAGGCACTGTCAGAGGCACTGTCAGACCCCCGTTGTGCTTTAGGCACTGTCAGACCCCGTTGTGCTTTAGGCACTGTCAGCCCCCTCGTTGTGCTTTAGGCACTGTCAGACCCCCACGTTGTGGTTTAGGACAGGCTGTCAGACCCCCCGTTGTGGTTTAGGCACTGTCAGACCCCCTCGTTGTGCTTTAGACACTGTCAGACCCCTCGTTGTGCTTTAGACACTGTCAGCCCCCCTCGTTGTGCTTTAGACACTGTCAGACTGTCCCCGTTGTGCTTTAGGCACTGTCAGACCCCCCGTTGTGCTTTAGGCACTGTCAGACCCCCCTCGTTGTGCTTTAGGCACTGTCAGCCCCCTCGTTGTGGTTTAGACACTGTCAGCCCCCTCGTTGTGGTTTAGGCACTGTCAGACCCCCCACTGTCAGACCCCCCCGTGTGGTTTAGGCACTTGTCACTGTCAGACCCCCCGTTGTGCTTTAGACACTGTCAGCCCCCTCGTTGTGGTTTAGGCACTGTCAGACCCCCCGTTGTGGTTTAGGGACTGTCAGACCCCCCGTTGTGGTTTAGGCACTGTCAGACCCCCTCGTTGTGGTTTAGACACTGTCAGACCCCCCGTTGTGGTTTAGGCACTGTCAGCCCCCCTCGTTGTGGTTTAGGCACTGTCAGACCCCCCGTTGTGGTTTAGGCACTGTCAGACCCCCCGTTGTGGTTTAGGCACTGTCAGACCCCCCGTTGTGCTTTAGGCACTGTCAGACCCCCTCCCCCCGTTGTGGTTTAGGCACTGTCAGACCCCCGTTGTGCTTTAGGCACTGTCAGACCCCCGTTGTGCTTTAGGCACTGTCAGCCCCCCCTCGTTGTGCTTTAGGCACTGTCAGACCCCCCCCGTTGTGGTTTAGGCACTGTCAGACCCCCCGTTGTGGTTTAGGCACTGTCAGACCCCCTCGTTGTGCTTTAGACACTGTCAGACCCCCTCGTTGTGCTTTAGACACTGTCAGCCCCCTCGTTGTGCTTTAGACACTGTCAGACCCCCCGTTGTGCTTTAGACACTGTCAGACCCCCCCCGTTGTGCAGGCACTGTCAGACCCCGTTGTGCTTTAGGCACTGTCAGACCCCGGTTTAGGCACTTTGTGCTTTAGGCACTGTCAGCCCCCTCGTGGTTTAGGCACTGTCAGACCCCCCGTTGTGCTTTAGGCACTGTCAGACCCCCCGTTGTGGTTTAGGCACTGTCAGACCCCCCCCGTTGTGGTTTAGGCACTGTCAGACCCCCCCTCGTTGTGCTAGACACTGTCAGCCCCCTCGTTGTGGTTTAGGCACTGTCAGACCCCCTCGTTGTGCTTTAGGCACTGTCAGACCCCCCGTTGTGGTTTAGGCACTGACAGAACCCCCCGTTGTGGTTTAGGGACTGTCAGACCCCCGTTGTGGTTTAGGGACTTCAGACCCCCCGTTGTGGTTTAGGGACTGTCAAACCCCCCGTTGTGGTTTAGACACTGTCAGCCCCCTCGTTGTGGTTTAGACACTGTCAGACCCCCCGTTGTGGTTTAGGCACTGTCAGACCCCCCGTTGTGGTTTAGGTGCTTTAGGCACTGTCAGACCCCCCGTTGTGGTTTAGGCACTGTCAGACCCCCTCGTTGTGCTTTAGACACTGTCAGCCCCCTCGTTGTGCTTTAGACACTGTCAGCCCCCTTGTGCTTTAGACACTGTCAGACCCCCCCCCGTTGTGCTTTAGGCACTGTCAGACCCCCCGTTGTGCTTTAGGCACTGGTTTTAGACACTGCAGCTGTCAGACCCCCTGTGGTTTAGGCACTGTCAGCCCCCTTGTGCTTTAGGCACTGTCAGACCCCCCGTTGTGGTTTAGGCACTGTCAGACCCCCCGTTGTGGTTTAGGCACTGTCAGACCCCCGTTGTGGTTTAGGCACTGTCAGTGCTTTAGACACTGTCAGCCCCCCTCGTTGTGGTTTAGGGACCAGACCCCCCGTTGTGGTTTAGGCACTGTCAGACCCCCCGTTGTGGTTTAGACACTGTCAGACCCCCGTTGTGGTTGTGGTTTAGGTTTAGACACTGTCAGCCCCCCTCGTTGTGGTTTAGACACTGTCAGACCCCCTTGTGGTTTAGGCACTGTCAGACCCCCCGTTGTGGTTTAGGCACTGTCAGACCCCCCGTCAGGCACTGTCAGACCCCCCCCCCCCGTTGTGGTTTAGGCACTGTCAGACCCCCCGTTGTGTTTAACTGTCAGACCCCCGTTTGCTTTAGGCACTGTCAGCCCCCCTACTGTGCTTTAGACACTGTCAGACCCCCGTTGTGGTTTGGCACTGTCAGACCCCCGTTGTGGTTTAGGCACTGTCAGACCCCTGTTGTGCTTTAGACACTGAGACCCCCTGTTGTGCTTTAGACACTGTCAGCCCCCTCGTTGTGCTTTAGACACTGACCCCTTGTGTGCACTGACACTGTCAGACCCCCCCCGTGTCAGACACTGTCAGCCCCCCGTGTGCTTTAGGCACTGTCAGACCCCCGTTGTGCTTTAGGCACTGTGGCCCCCCTGCTTGTGCTTTAGGCACTGTCAGGCCCCCTCGTGGTTTAGGCACTGGATTGTGCCAACAGGCACTGCAGATGTTGTGGTTTAGGCACTGTCAGACCCCCCCATTGTGGTTTTAGGCACTGTGTCTGTGGTGTGTGACCCCCCCGTGTGGGAACTGTCAGCCCCCCTCGTGTGGTTTAGGCACTGTCAGACCCCCCGTGTTTAGCCAGTGTGGTTTAGGCACTGTCAGACCCCCCGTTGTGGTTTAGGCACTGTCAGACCCCCCGTCACTGACAGACCCCCCCGTTGTGGTTTAGGGACTGTCAGACCCCCCGTTGCAGGGGACTGTCTGGGTTTAGGGACTGCAGATGTTGTGGTTTAGACACTGTCAGCCCCCTCGTTGTGGTTTAGACACTGTCAGACCCCCCGTTGTGGTTTAGGCACTGTCAGACCCCCGTTGTGGCTGTCAGACAGGCACTGTCAGACCCCCCTGTTGTGCTTTAGGCACTGTCAGACCCCCGTTGTGCTTTAGGCACAGCCCCCTCATTGTGGTTTAGGCACTGTCAGCCCCCCTCGTTGTGCTTTAGGCACTGTCAGACCCCCCGTGTGGTTTAGGCACTGTCAGACCCCCGTTGTGGTTTAGGCACTATCAGACCCCCGTTGTGGTTTAGGCACTGTCAGACCCCCTCGTTGTGCTGACACTGTCAGACTTTGCTTTAGACACTGTCAGACCCCCCCGTTGTGCTTTAGGCACTGTCAGACCCCGTTGTGCTTTAGGCACTGTCAGACCCCCCGTTGTGCTTTAGGCACTGTGATTGGTGTTGTGGTTTAGACTGTCAGCCCCCTCGGTCCACTGTCAGACCCCCTCGTGTGCTTTAGGCACTGTCATCTGCCAGCGTGTGGTTTAGGCACTGTCAGACCCCCCCGTTGTGCTTTTTAGGCACTATTTTTAGGGCCTGTCAGACCCCCTGTTGTGGTTTAGGCACTGGCAGACCCCCGGTGGTTTAGGCACTGTCAGACCCCCCGTTGTGGTTTAGGCACTGTCAGACCCCCCGTTGTGGTTTAGGCACTGTCAGACCCCTCCGTTGTGGTTTAGGCACTGTCAGACCCCCGTTGTGGTTTAGGCACTGTCAGACCCCCCCCCCCCCCCCCCCCGTTGTTGTGGTTTAGGCACTGTCAGCCCCCTATTTGTGGTTTAGGCACTGGCCTGTTGTGGTTTAGACACTGTCAGCCCCCCTCGTTGTGGTTCGTGTGTTCTAAGTCTGGGTTTGTTTATGTGTGTGTCTCTGCAGGTGGTCTGTGTCTGGACCTGAAGGGGGTGTACATCAGAGACATGACCTACTGTGTGACACTGGATGGCTTTGCTGTGGTGCTTGATGATGGCAGGCTGGGGTTCATCACTCCTCTAGCCAACAGGATCACTGCAGATGTAAGAACTGTGTCTGTGTGTGTGTGTGTGTGGGAAAGAAAGTGAAAGGCAGAGGTGTGCCAGTGGAAAAGCGGTGATCTGACTGTCCTCTTTTACAGCAGCTGCAGCGCGTCTGGGCAGCAGATGTAACAGACGGCCCGTGTGTGGCTGTCAACAATAAGTACAGACTGGTGACCTTTGGCTGTGCCAGGTACGTGTAGATCTTTTGGCCTTGGTGGTGCTTGACAAGTCCTCAGATGGCAATCTGCCAGCTTGGCAGGACTGTCTGGACTATTTTTAATCTCTCACACATTGACACCTGGCTGGTTGGCTGGCTGGCTGGCTGGCTGGCTGGTTGACTGGCTGGCTGGCTGAACAGTGTGACTCTGCATCTCTTGATTGTGTAATTAACATTCCACTAATGCAGGGTTTATAGAGGCCTGTGGTGATACTGAGGTCAGCAGGAGACCGAGAGAACCTGAGTGACCGACAGTAGATGGCCTGAGTGGCAGACAGTAGATGGCCTGAGTGGCAGACAGTAGATGGCCTGAGTGGCAGACAGTAGATGGCCTGAGTGGCAGACAGTAGATGGCCTGAGTGGCAGACAGTAGATGGCCTGAGTGGCAGACAGTAGATGGCCTGAGTGGCAGACAGTAGATGGCTAGATGGCCTGAGTGACAGACAGTAGATGGCCTGAGTGGCAGACAGTAGATGGCCTGAGTGGCAGACAGTAGATGGCCTGAGTGGCAGACAGTAGATGGCCTGAGTGGCAGACAGTAGATGGCCTGAGTGGCAGACAGTAGATGGCCTGAGTGGCAGACAGTAGATGGCCTGAGTGGCAGACAGTAGATGGCCTGAGTGGCAGACAGTAGATGGCCTGAGTGGCAGACAGTAGATGGCCTGAGTGACCGACAGTAGATGGCCTGAGTGGCAGACAGTAGATGGCCTGAGTGGCAGACAGTAGATGGCCTGAGTGGCAGACAGTAGATGGCCTGAGTGGCAGACAGTAGATGGCCTGAGTGACCGACAGTAGATGGCCTGAGTGGCAGACAGTAGATGGCCTGAGTGGCAGACAGTAGATGGCCTGAGTGGCAGACAGTAGATGGCCTGAGTGACCGACAGTAGATGGCAGTGATTTGAATCTCCAACCTTTCATCTAAATATTTATTGAATCCTCACGTTGCCTTATTTCAGCAGTTGTTTGTCAGTCAGGAAATGTAGGCTAATTGTATTGAATGATGTATTGAATCCACTGACCGTGTTTCTGTCTGTGTTCCAGTGGCTCAGTGTTGGTATACAGTATCGATACCACTACAGGGTCCATGCAGCTCTCCCACAAGCTGGAGCTCACTCCTAAACACTACCCCGGTACGTACAACCCCCTAAACACACTACCCCGGTACGTACAACCCCCTAAACACACTGCCCCGGTACGTACAACCCCCTAAACACACTGCCCCGGTACGTACAACCCCCTAAACACACTACCCCGGTACGTACAACCCCCTAAACACACTACCCCGGTACGTACAACCCCTAAACACACTACCCGGTGCAACCCCCTAAACACACTACCCTGGTACCCCCTAAACACACTGCCCCGGTACGTACAACCCCTAAACACACTGCCCCGATACGTACAACCCCTAAACACACTACCCCGGTACGTACAACCCCTAAACACACTGCCCCGGGAAGCACAACCCCTAAACACACTGCCCCGGTAGGTACAACCCCCTAAACACACTGCCCGGTACGTACAACCCCTAAACACACTGCCCCGGTACGTACAACCCCTAAACACACTGCTCCGGGAAGCACAACCCCTAAACACAACCCCTAAACACAACCCCCTAAACACACTGCCCCGGAAGCACAACCCCTAAACACAACCCCCTAAACACACTGCCCCGGAAAGCACAACCCCTAAACACACTGCCCCGGAAAGCACAACCCCTAAACACACTGCCCCGGGAAGCACAACCCCCTAAACACACTGCCCCGGTACCACCTGACACATGTACCTTTTATACAAACTACTACTCTCTAGTCTCACATTGTTTTTATTGTAAATAGTGGTTATGTTTTGATTTCGACTGGCAAGTGCAAGTGGTGTTTAGTTCCCCTCAACACAGGCTATGTATGAGACAGAATCCGTTGATTACATGTTATGGTATGTGTCTGCCCCCTCGTGGAAGTGAATGGTATAAAATGAGAGTACAGTGTGAAATCCTATAAACCTGAGCTCTGTTTTCATCATGGGAGATCCTGCAACCTATCTCTGTCAACAAGTGGTGAAACAAGCCGTGTAGTCTCATCCCTCTTTCATGTGGTCTAGAACTGTTGCTGGAAAGTTCGGCTGGAAAACAATCATGAGAATAGTTCGAGGAACAGTTATGTTTTGGTTTAAAAGGATATGTAACAAACCCTCCATGTTACAGAAAATATTATTGTCTGATCTGTCGTCCGTTCCTCCTCCTCCTCCTCCTCAGACGTGTGTAACAAGACAGGCGCGGTGAAGCTGATCCGCTGGTCCCCTGACTACAGTGTTGCCATGGTGACCTGGGAGTGCGGGGGACTGTCTCTGTGGAGTGTGTTCGGAGCCCACCTCATCTGTACCCTGGGGGAGGACTTTGCGTGAGTGATGATCACAATTACCTCTGCAGTTCAGTCAGCTGCACAGTTCTAGATGGATATAGACGCAACTTTATTTGCCTTCGAAAGGGAATTTTTCTCCCACATTTATAAAAGCTTTGGTAATGTAGAAGGCAGATGTACACAGTGCATTCAGAAAGTATTCAGACCCCTTCACATTATTCACATTTTGTTAAATTACAACCTTATTCTAAAATGGATTAAACATAATCAATCTCCACACAATACCCCATAATGACAAAGCGAAAAGTTTTTTCCCGCAAATGTATTAAAAATAAAAACCGATCATTTTCATAAGTATTCAGACTCTTTGCGAAGAGACTTGAAATTGAGCTCAGGTGCATCCTGTTTCCGTTGATCATCCTTGATGTTTCTACAACTTGATTGGAGTCCACCTGAGGTAAATTCAATTGATTGGACATGATTTGGAAAGGCACATAACTGTCTATATAAGGTCCTACAATTGATAGTGTCAGAGCAAAAACATTGTGTCGAGGCACACATCTGAGGAAGGTTACCAAAACATTTCTGCAGCATTGAAAGTCCCCAAGAACAGTGGCCTCCATCATTGTTAAATGGAAGAAGTTTGAAACCACCAAGACTCCTCCTAGAGCTGGCCACCTGGCCAAACTGAGCAATCGAGGGAGAAGGGCCTTGGTCAGGGAGGTGACCAAGAACCAGATGGTCACTCTGACAGAGCTAAAGAGTTCCTCTGTGGAGATGGGAGAACTTTCCAGAAGGACAACTATCTCTGCAGCACTCCACCAATCAGGCCTTTATGGTAGAGTGGCCAGACAGAAGCCACTTCTCAGTAAAAGTCACCTAAAGATTCTCAGACCATGAGAACCAGGATTCTCTGGTCTGATGAAACCAAGATTGAACTCTTTGGCCTGAATGCAAAGCTTCACGTCTGGAGGAAGCCAGGCACCGCTCATCACCTGGCCAATACCATCCATACGGTGAAGCATGGTGGTGGCAGCATTATGCTGTGGGGATGTTTTTCAGTGACAGGAACTGGGAGACTAGTCAGAATCCAGGGAAAGATCAGCTGAGCAAAGTACAGAGAGATCCATGATGAAAACCTGCTCCAGAGCACTCAGGACCTCAGACTGGGGCGAAGGTTCACCTTCCAACAGGATAAAGCCCAGACTTAAACCCAATCAAACATCTCTGGAGAGATCTGAAAAAAATCCTCTCAAGCTCTGTCCAACCTGACAGAGCTTGAGAGGATCTGCAGAGAAGAATGGGAGAAACTCCCCAAATACAGGTGTGCCAAGCGTGTAGCTTCATACCCAATAAGACTCAAAGGTACCCAAAGGTGCTGTTAATATGATATTTCAGTTTTATTTTTGATACATTTGCAAAAAAAAATGTAAACTTGTTTTTACATACAACAAAAACAAGACCTGTACACCTCAGTACAGACTGAAGATGGCACTCTTTCATTGACTTCATATAGGGTGCATTTTTGCATATTATTCTGCCCTCCTATCTCTCTCCAGGTATCGGTCAGACGGCACTAAAAAGGACCCTATAAATATCAGCTCAATGTGCTGGGGAGCAGAGGGCTACCACCTGTGGGTCATCACCAGCAGAGAGGAGGCGGAGCTAGTAGAGAACATGGAGGAGGCTCCTCCCCAGACCCAGCAGGCTGGCATACTGCAGTTCAACTTCATCAAGAGCGCCCTCACGGTCAACCCCTGCACGGTGATGTTATGGACATGGCATTATATGCATGCACACACACACCCTGTCACCCACTTACAGTGCCTCAGAAAGTAGTCACACCCTGTCACCCACTTACAGTGCCTCAGAAAGTAGTCACACCCTGTCACCCACTTACAGTGCCTCAGAAAGTAGTCACACCCTGTCACCCACTTACAGTGCCTCAGAAAGTAGTCACACCCCTGGACTTTTTCCAAATGTCGTTGTTACAAACAAGTATTAAAATGGATGTATTTAATTGGTAACTATCTACACAAAATACTTTAATGTCAAAGTGGAAGAAAAATATGTGTGTATATATATTTATTTTTACAATTAATAGAAAACAAATAAATAATATAAGTATTCAACCCCTTGAGTTAATACATGTTAGAATCACCTTTGACAGTGATTACAGCTGTGAGTCTTCCTGATAACTCTTGAAGAGCTTTGCACACCTAGATTGTACAATATTTGCCCATTTATTCTTTCAAAAAATGTTCAAGCTCTGTCAAGTTGGGTATTGATCATTGCTAGACAGCCATTTTCAAGTCTTGCCATAGATTTCCATGCCGATTTTAAGTCAAAACTGTAACGAGGCCACTCAGGAACATTCAATGTTGTCTTGGTAAGCAACTCTAGTGTAGAGTTGGCCTTGATTTTAGGTTGTGTCTTTCTGAAAGGTGAATTAATCTCAGTGTCTGGTGGAAAGCGGAGTGAACCAGGTTTTCCTCTAGGATTTTGCCTGTGCTTATCTCCATTCAGTGTATTTTTATCCTAAAAAAAAATCCCCAGTCCTTGCTGATGATGAGCTCATCCATGATGTGATGCAGCCACTATCATGCTTGGAAAATATGAAGTGTTACTCAGTGTTGTGTTGGATTTAACAATTTTCTATTCAGGACAAAAAGTTCATTTATTTGCCACATTTTTTTGCAGTATTTCTTTAGTGTCTTATTGCCAACAGGATGTATGTTTTTGGAATATTTGTATTGTGTGCATGCTTCCTTTTCACTCTTGTCATTTAGGTTAGTATTGTGGAGTAACTACAATGTTGTTGATCCATCCTCAGTTATCTCTTATCACAGCCATTAAACTCTGTAACTGTTTTAAAGACACCAAATCAAATCAAATCAAATCAAATCAAATTTTATTTGTCACACATACACATGGTTAGCAGATGTTAATGCGAGTGTAGCGAAATGCTTGTGCTTCTAGTTCCGACAATGCAGTGATAACCAACAAGTAATCTAACTAACAATTCTAAAACTACTGTCTTATACACAGTGTTAGGGGATAAAGAATATGTACATAAGGATATATGAGTGAGTGATGGTACAGAGCAGCATACAGTAGATGGTATCGAGTACAGTATATACATATGAGATGAGTATGTAGACAAAGTAAACAAAGTGGCATAGTTAAAGTGGCTAGTGATACATGTATTACATAAGGATGCAGTCGATGATGTAGAGTACAGTATATACGTATGCATATGAGATGAATAATGTAGGGTAAGTAACATTATATAAGGTAGCATTGTTTAAAGTGGCTAGTGATATATTTACATCATTTCCCATCAATTCCCATTATTAAAGTGGCTGGAGTTGGGTCAGTGTCAATGACAGTGTGTTGGCAGCAGCCACTCAATGGTGGCTGTTTAACAGTCTGATAGCCTTGAGATAGAAGCTGTTTTTCAGTCTCTCAGTCCCAGCTTTGATGCACCTGTACTGACCTCGCCTTCTGGATGATAGCGGGGTGAACAGGCAGTGGTTCGGGTGGTTGATGTCCTTGATGATCCACCGTTGGCCTCATGGTGAATTCCCTGAGCTGTTTCTTTCCTCTCCGGCAACTAAGTTGTACCTGTATCTTTGTAGTAACTGGGTGTATTGATACACCATCCAAAGTGTAAATATTTACTTCACCGTGTTCAAAGGGATCGAGGTGATTTCACTGCTCGACTGAGGGACCTTACAATTATCTGTATGTGTGGGGTACAGAGATGGGGTAGTCGTTTAAAAATAATTATATTATTATTGCGCAGTGTGAGTCTCCAACTTATTATGTGACTTGTTCAGCACATTTTTACTCCTGAACTTATTTAGAATGCTTATTGACTCAAGGCATTTCAGCTTTTCATTTTTAATTCATTTGTCAACATTTCTAAAAACATAATTCCACTTTAACATTATGGGATATTGTGTGTGTGTGTGTGTGTGTAGGCCAGTGACCAAAAAATCTAAATTTATTCCATTTTTAATTCAGCCTGCATCACAACAAAATGTGTAAAAAGTTCAGGGGTATGAATACTTTCTGAAGGCACGTCCACATGAATACACAGATGGTGTGTTTGTGGTTTTAGGCTGAGTTTCTGTACAGCACTTTGTGACATCGGCTGATGTTTGTTTATGAAAAAGTGATGTGTTCTGTCTGCTTAGTCTTTATGAGGAAATGAGGAATAATGAGTACCTGTTGTCTCCAGAGTAACCAGGAGCAGGTGTTACTTCACGGGGAGGACCGTCTCTACCTAACCTGTGGTGACCCCACCCAGCTCTCCTCCGGCAGCTCAGAGAGCCCCCACCCCCATAACCTCCCCCACGGCGGGGAGGGCAGCCCCACCCACCACCCCTCGCCCAACTCTACTTTACTGGGATACAAGCACTGGCACGTGGTCCAGGTAGCTAGCCAACTGTATATGGAGGTTCTATCTCTGGCTTAATCCTTTTTGAACATTGTCAGTGTCTGTCACGAGGATCCCCTTCAGATTTAGCCCTGATATGAGCTGCAGAAGAGTTGTATTGTCCTGTCAGTAATACCGTCTCTCTTGTAGATTCACAGCACATACCTAGAGAGCAACTGGCCTATACGGGTGAGTGGGGGAGTGGGGGGCTAGTCTGTCTGTCGGGGTAAGGGTGGTTGTGTGTGTGTGTCTCTGTGTGTGAGTGTCTCTGTGTGTGAGTGTCTCTGTGTGTTGAGTGTCTCTGTGTGTGAGAGAGTGTCTCTCTCTGTGTGTGTGTGTGTGTGTGTGTCTGTCGGTCTGTGGGTGGGTGGGTATGTCAGTGGGTGTGCTCCTGGTAAAGTGATCTTTTGATGTCCTTGTGTGTGTCTAGTTTGCAGCCATAGACACAGCAGGCCAGTGTATAGCTGTAGCAGGGAGACGTGGCTTTGCACATTACTGCATGTCCACCAGGAAATGGAAGCTGTTTGGGAACATCACTCAGGAGCAGAACATGACCGTGACGGGAGGGCTGGTCTGGTGGAACGGCTTTGTTGTTGTTGCCTGTTACAATTTCATCGACCGGCAAGAAGAGGTGAGATAACAGGACAGGATGTCTCGATCGTCCTGGCAATACGACACAACACGACCCGGTAACACGACCAGTAGATGACATGATTGTAATGACCCGGCTAGCTGCGACACGGTTGGTAGATCTATACAGTAGATCATGATTGTGACGACACAACACACGGTTGGTAGATCCAGTAGATGTAATGACCCGACTCCTGGCTAGCTGTGTCTCTACACGGTTGGTAGATCTATACAGTAGATGTAATGATTGTGATGTGTCTCCCTGGCTAGCTGTGTCTCTACACGGTTGGTAGATCTATACGACATGTAATGATTGTGACCCGGCTGTGTCTCTAACATACAGTAGATGTAATGACCCGATGCAACTCTACGACAGATCTACAGTAGATGTAATGATTGTGATGTGTCTCCTGGCTAGCTGCGTCTCTACACGGTTGGTAGATCTATACAGTAGATGACCCCCTGACACGACCCTCCGGTTGGTAGATCTATACAGTAGATGTAATGATTGTGACCCCTGACTTGATGCGTCTCTACACACAGATCTATACAGTAGATGTAATGATTGTGATGTGTCTCCAATAGCTGACGAGATCTATACAGTAGATGTACAATATTCTCATTGTGTTTGGATGAATTGTGTCTCTCCCTGGCTAGCTGCGGATTGGGATGTGTCTCCCTGCGGAGGTTGGTAGATCTGGATGTTTACTCCCAGCTGATGGATTCAGTTAATGATGGTTTGATTGGATTGACTGATTGATTGAGAGACGAGAAGAACAGCAGTATTGAATGTTTCTCCTGTCCTCCTGGCTAGCTGTGTCTCTACACGGTTGGTAGATCTATACAGTAGATGTAATGGTTGTCTCCCTAGCTAGCTGTGTCTACACGGTTGGTAGATCTATACAGTAGATGTAATGATTGTGATGTGTCTCCCTGGCTAGCTGCGTCTGTACACGGTTGGTAGATCTATACAGTAGATGTAATGATTGTGATGTGTCTCCCTGGCTAGCTGCGTCTCTACACGGTTGGTAGATCTATACAGTAGATGTAATGATTGTGATGTGTCTCCCTGGCTAGCTGCGTCTCTACACGGTTGGTAGATCTATACAGTAGATGTAATGATTGTGATGTGTCTCCCTGGCTAGCTGCGTCTCTACACGGTTGGTAGATCTATACAGTAGATGTAATGATTGTGATGTGTCTCCCTGGCTAGCTGCGTCTCTACACGGTTGGTAGATCTATACAGTAGATGTAATGATTGTGATGTGTCTCCTGGCTAGCTGCGTCTCTACACGGTTGGTAGATCTATACAGTAGATGTAATGATTGTGATGTGTCTCCCTGGCTAGCTGCGTCTCTACACGGTTGGTAGATCTATACAGTAGATGTAATGGTTGTGATGTGTCTCCCTGGCTAGCTGTGTCTCTACACGGTTGGTAGATCTATACAGTAGATGTAATGGTTGTGATGTGTCTCCCTGGCTAGCTGCGTCTCTACACGGTTGGTAGATCTATACAGTAGATGTAATGGTTGTGATGTGTCTCCCTGGCTAGCTGCGTCTGTACCTGCGGTCGTCTAACCTGGATAACACCTTCTCCTCCGTCACCAAGCTGCACTCTGACACTCTGCTGCTCAACGTGTTCAGAGACATGATCATCCTCTTCAGAGCAGACTGCTCCATCTGCCTCTACAGCATGGAGAGGAGACATGACGGGTAGGGTGGTACACGCATGCTTAGGACAGGCACAGGCATGCACACCCACTCATACTCAACAAGAACTATCTCACTCTCACACACAACATTACTAGCAGACAGGACAGGTACTGAATGTCACCTGACACAGAAGGTCTCAGACAGTAATCAGTAGTGTTGTGAAAATAACTTTGTGGGGAAAACCCCAGTAATACCAATCACATGATGAGATGTGTTCTTTCAGCTCATGAAACAGATACAGAAAGAGCAATAAAGACACCATTTACACAAATAAGGAAGTAAGATTAACAAGATGTCACAGTAACCTACTACAGTCCAAAGGGAGGTTTCATAACATTGGTTGTGGCCTTAACTGGGGTTAAGCTTTACAGCTGGCCAATACAGAGAATGTGTGTGTCTCTCTCTGCAGGCCCAATCCATCAGCCAGTGTTGAGCTGCTTCAGGAGGTGTCCATGTCTCGCTACATTCCTCATCCTGCCCTGGTGGTGTCAGTCACCCTCACCTCCGTACGCACAGAGACCGGCATCACGCTCAAAGCCCCACAGCAGGTACACACACACGCAAACACAGACACACAACCTCATCTCCGTACCCCCAGAGACCGGCATCACGCTCAGAGCATCTTTCTTTTGGTGTTTTTCCAGAGTCAGTAGAAAGGCCTCTTTTAGTGTCCTAAGTTGTCATAACTGTGACCTTAATTGCCTACCGTCTGTAAGCTGTTAGTGTCTTAACGACCGTTCCACAGGTGCATGTTCATTAATTGTTCATGGTTCATTGAACAAGCATGGGAAACAGCGTTTAAACCCTTTACGATGAAGATCTGTGAAGTTATTTGGATGTATACTTATTATCTTTGAAAGACAGGGTCCTGAAAAAGGGATGTTTCTTTTTTTTTTGCTGAGTTTAGTTTATGTACCGAGTCGCTCTGGATAACAGCTAAAAGATGTAAATGTATTCATGTTTGTGTGTCCCTCTGTGCCCGTGACAGGCCTGTATGGCAGACAGCATCATACTGAACCTGGCAGGCCAGCTCATCATGCTACAGAGAGACCGTTCTGGACCCCAGCTACAGGAGAAGGTTCCGGTCACATCCTCTATCCACCTCCTAGCAGGGTTGGGGTCAATTCCATTTCAATTCAGTCAAGTGTACTTCCTGAGTTGAAATGGAATTGACCCAAAGCCTTCCCCCTAGTATTTGTATTTTATTATGGATCTCCATTAGTTCCTGCCAGGGCAGCTGCTCCTCTTCCTGGGGTCCAAACACACCAAATTACATATAAAACTATGTTTGTACTGAATGAGCTAAAGATAAAACAGTACATCATATAACATCTCTACACCACCAAAACAGAACATGTTCAATACCACCATACAACAATATCACAATGTGTTCTAATTTATCTGACATTAGAATGGAATCATTACACCCAGCAACCGGTCACTTCATGATTGATTCATTCATTGGTATCATTGGGGCGGCAGGGTAGCCTAGTGGTTAGAGCGTTGGACTAGTAACCGGAAGGTTGCGAGTTCAAACCCCCGAGCTGACAAGGTACAAATCTGTCGTTCTGCCCCTGAACAGGCAGTTAACCCACTGTTCCTAGGCCGTCATTGAAAATAAGAATTTGTTCTTAACTGACTTGCCTGGTTAAATAAAGGTAAAATAAAAGAAAAAATAGTGTGAGAGAGGTTGTTCTGGTGTTTAACGTTCTCTCTCCCTCCAGCTGCCGTTCTGTCCTCCAGTGGTTCTGGCCCAGTATGTAGAGAATGTGTGGACGACGTGTCGTAGTAACAGAAAGAAGCGTCACCTACTGGAGGCTCTGTGGCTGTCGTGTGGAGAGGCTGGGATGAAGGTATACTGCTATCTGTTTTTACTACTTCTGTTGTGGATTAGTGTGTCTTGCTGTTGTCTGTGAATGGCCAAATAAATTAACTCAACTAAACGTTGTCTTTTGAGTCCACCTGGCCATGCTGCTGTTCCAGTTTCAACTGTTCTGCCTTATTATTCGACCATGCTGGTCATTTATGAACATTTGAACATCTTGGCCATGTTCTGTTATAATCTCCACCCGGCACAGCCAGAAGAGGACTGGCCACCCCACATAGCTTGGTTCCTCTCTAGGTTTCTTCCTAGGTTTTGGCCTTTCTAGGGAGTTTTTCCTAGCCACCGTGCTTCTACACCTGCATTGCTTGCTGTTTGGGGTTTTAGGCTGGGTTTCTGTACAGCACTTTGAGATATCAGCTGATGTACGAAGGGCTATATAAATACATTTGATTTGATTTGCAATGATTTGACAAACCTGTTTCCTTGTCTTATGTTCTGTTATCTGAAGGTGTGGCTCCCCCTGTTCCCTCGTGACCATCGTAAGCCCCACTCCTTCCTGTCCCGCCGCATCATGCTGCCCTTCCACATCAACATCTATCCCCTGGCTGTGCTGTTTGAAGATGCTCTGGTTCTGGGAGCTTCCAACGAGACTGTGGTCTATGACAGCCTGCAGGTAGAGAGGAGTATTGTATTATAGTAGGAGCGTTCCCTGGGGCTGGGTGCATCTAATGAGCAGTGATGCCAACTTAGCAATTTTGTTGCTAAATTTAGCTACTTTTCAGACTTCCCTGGCAACCTAAAAAAAAAAAAAAAACTACCCTGGCAACCTTTCTTCTTTTTTCAAACAGCACCTAGCAACAAATTTAGCTACTTTTACAAATGTGTTTGTAACTTTTAGCAACTTTTGAAAAGTGACTCAAACTCTAAAATGCATTTTCCCTCTAAATGACACAAAAACTATTTTCTCTGTCACACACACAGTCACAACACGTTCCTGGCTGCAAAGGTGCATTGTGAGTGACGTCAGCAGCAGGCGCTCAGCTCGTGCACAGGCAGCAGCCAGGCATTGTGAGTGACGTCAGCAGAAGGCGCTCAGCTCGTGCACAGGCAGCAGCCAGGCATTGTGAGTGACGTCAGCAGCAGGCGCTCAGCTCGTGCACAGGCAGCAGCCAGGCATTGTGAGTGATGTCAGCAGCAGGCGCTCAGCTCGTGCACAGGCAGCAGCCAGGCATTGTGAGTGACGTCAGCAGCAGGCGCTCAGCTCGTGCACAGGCAGCAGCCAGGCATTGTGAGTGACGTCAGCAGCAGGCGCTCAGCTCGTGCACAGGCAGCAGCCAGGCATTGTGAGTGACGTCAGCAGCAGGCGCTCAGCTCGTGCACAGGCAGCAGCCAGGCATTGTGAGTGACGCAGCAGCAGGCGCTCAGCTCGTGCACAGGCAGCAGCCAGGCATTGTGAGTGACGTCAGCAGCAGGCGCTCAGCTCGTGCACAGGCAGCAGCCAGGCATTGTGAGTGACGTCAGCAGCAGGCGCTCAGCTCGTGCACAGGCAGCAGCCAGGCATTGTGAGTGACGTCAGCAGCAGGCGCTCAGCTCGTGCACAGGCAGCAGCCAGGCCAGCAACAATTTCAGCAAATTGCAAACCATTGTTTGCAAGGTTAAGAGATAAATAATAGTAGTAGCCTGTGAAGGTTAAATTTGTAGAAAATAAGATTTAAAAATGTTGTGTTTTTTGTGTATTTTCTGCAGGGTCCCAGAGAGGGCCGGGAGTCCCTAGAGGGGTTGTTCCCCTACTGCACGGTGGAGAGGACATCCCAGATCTACCTCCACCACATCCTGAGGCAACTCCTGGTCCGTAACCTGGGGGAGCAGGCCCTTCTCCTGGCCCAGTCCTGCGCAGCGCTCCCCTACTTCCCCCACGTCATGGAGCTCATGGTCCACGTGGTGCTGGAGGAGGAGGCCACCTCCCGGGAGCCCATCCCTGACCCGCTGCTGCCCACCGTGGCCAAGTTCATCACAGAGTTTCCCCTGTTCCTCCAGGTAACAGAGAGGGAGACGTTGATCAAGTGGTTCATTAAAATATATATATATATATTTCACCTTTATTTAACCAGGTAGGCCAGTTGAGAACAAGTTCTCATTTACAACTGCAACCTGGCCAAGATAAAGCAAAACAGTGCGACACAAACAACACAGAGTGAACATGGAGTAAACAAACATACAGTCAATAACACAGTGGAAAAGTGTATATACACCATGTGTGTAAATGAGGTAAGATTAGGGAGGTAAGGCAATAAATAGGCCGTAGTGGCAAAATAATTACAATTTAGCAATTAAACACTGGAGAGATTAATGTGCAGAAGATTAATGTGCAAGTAGAGATACTGGGGTGCAAAGGAGCAAAAATAAATAAATAATTAACAATATGGGGATGGGCTATGTACAGGTGGGCTATGTACAGGTGGGCTATGTACAGGTGGGCTATGTACAGGTGGGCTATGTACAGGTGCAGTGATCTGTAGTCTGACCTGGGCTCATAGTGTTTTATCAGGATCCCCATTAGCATCCTATCCAGTGGTGGAAGAAGTACCCAATCATACTTTAGTAAAAGTTACTCAAGTAAAAGTGGAAGTAAAAGTGGAAGTCACCCAGTAAAAGTATTTGGTTCTAAATATAACAAAAGTTTAAAAAGTAAAAGTATAAATCATTTCAAATTCCTTATTAAGCAAAGCAGACGGCACCATTTTCTTGTTTGTTTTCATTTACAGATAGCCAGGGGCACACACCAACACTCAGACATTATTACAGATAGCCAGGGGCAGACGCCAACACTCAGACATTATTACAGATAGCCAGGGGCCACTCCAACACTCAGACATTATTACAGATAGCCAGGGGCAGACTCCAACACTCAGACATTACGTACAGATAGCCAGGGGCCACTCCAACACTCAGACATTATTACAGATAGCCAGGGGCAGACACCAACACTCAGACATTATTACAGATAGCCAGGGGCACACACCAACACTCAGACATTTTATAAAATATGCGTTTGTGTTTAGTGAGTCCGCCAGATCAGAGGCAGTAGGGATGACCAAGGATGTTCTCTTGATAAGTGTGTGAATTGGACCATTTTCCTGTCCTGCTAAGCATTCAACATCTAACGAATACTTTTGGGTATCAGGGAAAATGTATGGAGTAAAAAGTACGTAATTTTCTTTAGGAATGTAGTGAAGTAAAAGTTGGCCTAAATAGTAAAGTACAGATACCCTAAAAAACTACTTAAGTAGTACTTTCAAGTATTTTTACTTAAGTACTTTACATCACTAGTTTTGACCTGGGCTCGTAGTATTATATTAGTATCCCCGTTAGCTACTGGTAAAGCAGCAGCTACTCTGGGCCAATAGGGCTCTGGTTAGAAGTAGTATATATATATAGTGACTGTGTCTAATGTAGCTGCGCCTGTGTGTTTCTGCTCCAGACCATCGTGCACTGCGCCAGGAAGACAGAGTTTGCCCTGTGGAACTACCTGTTTGCTGCCGTGGGCAACCCCAAGGATCTGTTTGAGGAATGTCTGATGGCCCAGGACCTGGACACCGCTGCATCCTATCTCATTATACTACAGGTTAACATACTCCCCCTGTCTCATCCTAATTACCAGAGGCAAACATTGATTTAGAAATGTGACTGGTATTGGGGTTAGGGTTGGAGCCAGGGTTAAGGTTGGAGTCGAGGTTGGGGATAGGGTTAAGGATGGAGCCAGGGTTAAGGTTAGGGATGGAGCCAGGGTTAAGGTTAGGGATGGAGCCAGGGTTAAGGTTAGGGATGGAGCCAGGGTTAAGGTTAGGGATGGAGCCGGGGTTAAGGTTAGGGATGGAGCCGGGGTTAAGGTTAGGGATGGAGCCGGGGTTAAGGTTAGGGATGGAGCCGGGGTTAAGGTTAGGGATGGAGCCGGGGTTAAGGTTAGGGATGGAGCCAGGGTTAAGGGTTAAGTAGTTAAAAGGCTTGTATTGATAATGTGACTGTTGCCCCCAGAACATGGAGGTTCCAGCAGTGAGCAGGCAACACGCTACACTACTCTTCAACACGGCTCTGGAGCAGGGCAAGTGGGACCTCTGTCGTCACATGATCCGATTCCTCAAGGCCATTGGCTCTGGAGAGATGGAGACCCCACCCCCAACACCAACCACTCAGGTACAGGAAGGAACAAATTCATAATCTCTTTCTGTCTTCTACCTCTCTCTACTCTTCTCTCTCTTTCTGTGTTTGTCACACATTCTGACATGTTATGTTAGAGCTAAACCTCTTAATGCTTTAGTGTTATCTATGGGGTAATGGTTGAGATGGTCTAAAAACACTGTATAAATGAGACTGCTATGAGGCTACTGCCTCCACCTCTGTATAATTGGATATAGATACCCATAACTGGCTGTGTGGTGCATTTACATTGTGCAGAAACCCTGCCGTGTCAGAGGCTTATATTGGATGAGTTTCCTCGCTGATAATGATCTGTCTTCTCAACAGGAACCCAGTTCGACGGGAGGTTTTGAGTTCTTCAGGAATCGCAGCATCAGTCTGTCTCCGTCAGCTGACAGCATCGCTGCTGGGAAGTTTAACCTACAGAAGACCTTCAGCATGCCCTCTGGGCCCTCTGCTAAGGGGTACGCCACACACACACACTTTATTTGACATCTCCTCTCTTTAGTAATCATATGATCCAAAGGCAGCTTTTGTTTGTTTGAGTATCTAATGCAGGGGGTTATTAAACATTTTCAGCCTTGGACTCAAATTAGAAATTCTGTGTTTTCCTGGGACCCAAGCTTAGGAAAATATGCAACTATACGTAAATATTGGTACATTTCATTTCCATTATGCCTAAAACAAATGCAATATAGACAAAAAACAAATAATGAAATACCCATATAAATATCTATTCATGTTTATTTTACCCATTAAAAACACCATTACATACCTGTCTAGGTTGGTACTGTAGCTGTTAAAATACAATCAATATTTTTTATAATGAACTGATTGACCAAATCACACAAGTTGACGTTTTCAACAAGCATGTCTATTCTGGGCTCAGTTTTTTACAGTGCAACAGTGAAGTCATGCTCAGCATGGAGTCTGTTTCTGTACTTGTTTTTAAAGTATGCCAGAGTTAGGAACCCTGACTCGCAAACTAGATCAGAACATCTACTGCTTTCTCAGTCAGGCAGGAGACCACTTCCTGCTGTAGATGAGCAACCCAGAACTCTTCAAAAAGAACTTAGGGAGCAACCCAGAACTTGCTTCAATCAGTTTATTCCAGTTCAGAATGAAACTGATTACTTGTATTTTAACAGCAACAGTTCCAACCTAGACTTGTTTTCAACAATAATTTCTACAGTAAGATGTACAGTAGGCCTGATACCTTATTCTGTACTGAACTATCAGTCACGAGCTAGCTTGCTTTGGCTAACGTTAGCTAGCTAGCTATTAGCTGTGTGCAAGGCCAGGGGATTGTTTGAAAGAGAAACTCACATCTACTATGAGAGAGAGTACTCCCTTATTGATGCTTATCACCTGCTAAATTACAACGTCTTGCTATCTGACTGACTTTTCCACTGTCGAAGCACTGTTTCCTGTTCTGAAAGAACTCCCTAGGTTTACCGTCATGCTGTGGATTTTTAGTTTTAATTTGTTCGTTTTGAGACTCATTACTAAGCACTTCCCCGCCAAAACACATTGTTGGCACTCCTCGTTATTTCAAAGTTTGTATGAATCCAAGCGAGAAAAACAAATTGTTGTATTTGCATTTCATGACGATTGAGCTCAGTCAGAACTTGTGGCCAGCTTGAGTCCATTTGATGACAGCGTTGAGTGAGAATGATGACGGCTCATCTGCTGCTGAATGCCACTGCTGCAGCAACACGCATCTTCCTCCCACTGGCACCGCTGTTCCAAACTGGCGCCGCTGTTCCAAACTGGCGCCGCTGTTCCAAACTGGCGCCGCTGTTCCAAACTGGCACCGCTGTTCCAAACTGGCACCTCTGTTCCAAACTGGCGCCGCTGTTCCAAACTGGCGCCGCTGTTCCAAACTGGCGCCTCTGCTAAGCAGAGAGCTCTGTTGCACTTGGCCAAATCAATTCCAGTAATCAATTAAATAATTATAAATATACTCTGACATGTTGTGACCCATTCTGTCAGAAAGGCTGATCTAATGTGTACTGAGAGGGATTGTCCTCTTCCCAATCATTTCTGGGCTCAGTACACGGACCCCACGGAGTTGGTCAGTTCCATTTATTTTATTTTATTCCTGTCGGCTCATTAGAGTTCAATCACTTCCTGGACTGACTGAAAGTTGGATGGAATTGAGCTCAACTCTGGTAAAGCAGTGTATGTACTATAGGCCTTTCTCTTCATAGCTATAACACATCTCTCCCTCCTCCTCTAGGTCTGAGAGGTGGTCTAAGGACAGTGACTGTGCAGAGAACATGTACATAGACATGATGTTGAGGCGTCACGCCCGCCACCTCCTTGAGCACATCAGACTGAAAGAGCTGGGTTGTTTCTCTGCCCAGCTGGGCTTCGAGCTGATTAGCTGGCTGTGCCACGAGCGCACGCGGGTGGCGCGGGTTGATGATTTTGTCATGGCGCTGAAGTGTCTCCACAAGGACTTCCTGTGGCCGTTTCCTGTCACCCCAGCCGGCTCCATCAGCTCGCCTTTCAAGAACGGACACCGCAGGACAGGTGTGTGTGTGTGTGTGTGTGTTGAGGTAATTGGAATACTTCTGAAAGTGTGTGTGACTGCTGGTGCTGCAGGGGCTCTGTCCGTCTGTGTTTGCAATGCATTTTTGTCCTCAGCAATGACTGTCCCCCTCACCCTCTGACTCATTGGGTGTATGCAAACTTCGTGACTGAGTGCATTTTTTTCTCAAGTCGTATTTGTTTAGTGAAGTGTTATTTTTATCATTCAATTAAATCTGACCCTGTTTGTTCCTCCCTCCCTCCCTCTAGTGCTGAGCCAGCATCTACTGAAGTCCCAGTCAGCAGACAGCCTGTTGAACAGTGACATGGACACAGCGCCCCCGCAGGCCGCAGCACGCATCAGCAACCACACCTGGCTAGACGGGCTGGGAGCTCTTGGACCTACAGAGCCTACAGAGATGGACACTGCCTTGTCCCACGGGGGGCCACAGACACAGGAGGCCTTCCTCTCTCCACTAACCAACAAAAGTAAGTAGTCTTCATCAGGAGATAGGAACAGCTGAGACTCTCTTTCACTGAGATGTAGTCAGAGAACTCTCTACCAACCTCTCTTTCTCGCTCAATTTCTACCTCGCTCGCGCTCTACCTCGCTCGCGCTCTACCGCTCTCTCCCTCGCGCTCTACCGCTCTCTCCCTCGCGCTCTACCGCTCTCTCCCTCGCGCTCTACCTCTCTCCCCCTCGCGCTCTACCTCTCTCTCCCTCGCGCTCTACCTCTCTCTCCCTCGCGCTCTACCTCTCTCTCCCTCGCGCTCTACCTCTCTCTCCCTCGCGCTCTACCTCTCTCTCCCTCGCGCTCTACCCTCTCCCCCTCGCGCTCTACCTCTCTCTCCCTCGCGCTCTACCTCTCTCTCCCTCGCGCTCTACCTCTCTCTCTCGGGCTCTACCGCTCTCTCCCTCGGGCTCTACCGCTCTCTCCCTCGGGCTCTACCGCTCTCTCCCTCGCGCTCTACCGCGCGCTCTACCGCTCTCTCCCTCGCGCTCTACCTCTCTCTCCCTCGCGCTCTACCGCTCTCTCCCTCGCGCTCTACCGCTCTCTCCCTCGCGCTCTACCGCTCTCTCCCTCGCGCTCTACCGCTCTCTCCCTCGCGCTCTACCTCTCTCTCCCTCGCGCTCTACCTCTCTCTCCCTCGGGCTCTACCGCTCTCGCGCTCTACCTCTCTCTCCCTCGCGCTCTACCTCTCTCCCCCTCGCGCTCTACCTCTCTCTCCCTCGCGCTCTACCTCTCTCTCCCTCGCGCTCTACCTCTCTCTCCCTCGCGCTCTACCTCTCTCTCTCCCTCGCGCTCTACCTCTCTCTCTCTCCCTCGGGCTCTACCTCTCTCTCCCTCGCGCTCTACCGCTCTCTCCCTCGCGCTCTACCGCTCTCTCCCTCGCGCTCTACCGCTCTCTCCCTCGCGCTCTACCTCTCTCTCCCTCGCGCTCTACCGCTCTCTCCCTCGCGCTCTACCTCTCTCTCCCTTCGCGCTCTACCTCTCTCTCCCTCGCGCTCTCAATTCAAGGGGCTTTATTGGCATGGGAATCATAAGTTTACATTGCCAAAGCAAGTGAAGTAGATAATATACAAAAGTGAAAAAAACAAGTTCCAAAAGAATAAAGACATTACAAATGTCATATTATGTATATATACAGTGTTGTAACGATGTGCAAATGGATAAAGTACAAAAGGGAAAATAAATAAACATAAATATGGCTTGTATTTACAATGGTGTGTTTGTTCTTCACTGGTTGCCCTTGTGGCAACAGGTCACACATCTTGCTGCTGTGATGTCACACTGGTATTTCACCCAGTAGATATGGGCGTTTATCAAAATCGGGTTTGTTTTCAAATTCTTTGGATCTGTGTAATCTGAGGGAAATATGTGTCTCTAATATGGTCATACATTTGGCAGGAGGTTAGGAAGTGCAGCTCAGTTTCCACCTCATTTTGTGGGCAGTGAGCACATAGCCTGTCTTCTCTTGAGAGCCATGTCTGCTGACGGCGGCCTTTCTCAATAGCAAGGCTATGCTCACTGAGTCTGTACATAGTCAAAGCTTTCCTTAAGTTTGGGTCAGTCACAGTGATCAGGTATTCTGCCGTGGTGTACTCTCTGTTTAGGGTCAGTCACAGTGGTCAGGTATTCTGCCACTATGTACTCTCTGTTTAGGGCCAAATAACATTCTAGTTTGGGTCAGTCACAGTGGTCAGGTATTCTGCCACTATGTACTCTCTGTTTAGGGCCAAATAACATTCTAGTTTGGGTCAGTCACAGTGGTCAGGTATTCTGCCACTATGTACTCTCTGTTTAGGGCCAAATAACATTCTAGTTTGGGTCAGTCACAGTGGTCAGGTATTCTGCCACTATGTACTCTCTGTTTAGGGCCAAATAACATTCTAGTTTGCGTGTTTTTTTTTGTAAAATCTTTCCAATGTGTCAAGTAAACATCTTTGTGTTTTCTCATGATTTGATTGTGTCTAATTGTGTTGCTGTCCTGGGGCTCTGTGGGTTGTGTTTGTGAACAGAGCCCCAGAACCAGCTTGCTTAGAGGACTCTTCTCCAGGTTCATCTCTCTGTAGGTGATGGCTTTGTTATGGAAGGTTTGGGAATCGCTTCCTTTTAGGTGGTTGTAGAATTTAATGGCTCTTTTCTGGATTTTGATCATTAGCGGGTATAGGCCTAATTCTGCTCTGCATGCATCATTTGGTGTTCTACATTGTACACTGAGGATATTTTTTCAGAATTCTGCATCTCTCTCTCTCTCTCTCTCTCTGTGTGTGTCTCTGTCTCTCTCTCTGTATCTCTCTCTCTCTGTCTGTGTATCTCTCTCTCTCTCGTTCGTTCGTTTTGACTGTGTTGTAATTAGTTTTATTCTAATTGATTGGATGTTCTGGTCCAGGCTTCAGTGTGTTAGTAGAACAGGTTTATGAACTCAGCCCCAGGACCAGCTGGATGAGGGGACACTTTTCTTTGCTTAGCTCTTGGCATTGCAGGGCTTGGTAATGATATGAGAGGAGGTAACTGTATTTTAGATGTTTCCAAAACTTCATTGTTCTTTTTTTTAGTTTTTATTATTAGTGGATATTGGCCTAATTCTGCCCTGCATGCATTGTCTGTAGTTTTCCTCTGGACATGTAGGAGAATCTTACAGAAGTCTGCATGCAGGGTTTCAATGGGGTGTTTGTCCCATTTGGTGAAATCTTGTTTTGCAAGTGGACCCCACACCTCGCTGCCATGAAGTGCAATTGGTTCAATGACTCATTCAAATAGTTTTAGCCAAATTTTAATCGGTATTTGAATTTGTTTAATGGTGTAGAATGCCCTGCGTGCTTTCTCGCTCAGTTCATTCACTGCCTCATTAAGGTGTCCAGTTGAGCTTATTTTTAAACCTATGTAATTGTAGTGGTGTGCAGTACTCAATATATTTTGTACCAATTGACAACTTTGGTCTAATTCCCTGAGATCTGGATCTTCTCTGGAAAATCATTATTTTAGTATTTTTGGGGTTTACTGCCAGGGCCCAGGTCTGGCAGTACTGCTCCAGCAGGTCCAGGCTCTGCTGTAGGCCATGTGCTGTGGGTGACAGCAGGCATAGGTCATCTGCGAAGAGCAGGCATTTATCCTCTAAATTGTGGAGCCTAACACCAGGGGCTGAGGATTTTTCTATAATAGTGGCCAATTTGTTGATGTAAATATTGAAGACTGCAGGGCTCAGATTGCAACCCTGGCGAAGGCCCCGCCTTTGGTTTAAGAATTCTGTTGTTTTCTTCCCAATTTTAATGCTGCACGTATTGCCAGTATACATTTATTTAATTATTTCATGTTTTACCCCCTACAACACTTTCAATAACTGTGTAGAACAGTCCTGTATACCAAATAGAATCAAATGCTTTTTGGAAATCTATAAAGCAAGTGTATATTTTGGTATTATTTTGGTGGACATATTTATCTATCAGGGTGTAAATATGATCAGTTGGGCGATGTTTTGGTATAAATCCAATTAGACTTTTACTCAAGACATTGTGCTTATTAAGGAATTTTAGAACTATTACATTTATAATACTACAGAAAACCTTCCCCAGGTTACTGTTAACACAAATGCCTCTAATGATTAGGGTCAACTTTGTCTCTGTTCTTAAAGATTGGGGTTATGAGTCCAGATGTCAGGGAAATAACCTACACTCAGGATCAAATTAAATAGTTTTAATACAGCCAATGCAAATGTAACACTAGTGAGTTTGAGCATCTCCTTTAGCATGCCATCAGGTCTGCATGCTTTTTGAGCATGCCATCAGTAATAGTCTTATAGAGCTCCTGGTCATGTTTAGTTTCTTTTTTGGTCAGTATATTTAGTTGAGGGTCATAATAGTTTAGTTTCTTATAGAGCTCCTGGTCAGTAATAGTTTAGTTTCTTATAGAGCTCCTGGTCAGTAATAGTTTAGTTTCTTATAGAGCTCCTGGTCAGTAATAGTTTAGTTTCTTATAGAGCTCCTGGTCAGTAATAGTTTAGTTTCTTATAGAGCTCCTGGTCAGTAATAGTTTAGTTTCTTATAGAGCTCCTGGTCAGTAATAGTTTAGTTTCTTATAGAGCTTGGTCAGTAATAGTTTAGTTTCTTATAGAGCTCCTGGTCAGTAATAGTTTAGTTTCTTATAGAGCTCCTGGTCAGTAATAGTTTAGTTTCTTATAGAGCTCCTGGTCAGTAATAGTTTAGTTTCTTATAGAGCTCCTGGTCAGTAATAGTTTAGTTTCTTATAGAGCTCCTGGTCAGTAATAGTTTAGTTTCTTATAGAGCTCCTGGTCAGTAATAGTTTAGTTTCTTATAGAGCTCCTGGTCAGTAATAGTTTAGTTTCTTATAGAGCTCCTGGTCAGTAATAGTTTAGTTTCTTATAGAGCTCCTGGTCAGTAATAGTTTAGTTTCTTATAGAGCTCTGGTCAGTAATAGTTTAGTTTCTTATAGAGCTCCTGGTCAGTAATAGTTTAGTTGGTCAGTAATATAGAGAGCTCCTGGTCAGTAATAGTTTAGTTTCTTATAGAGCTCCTGGTCAGTAATAGTTTAGTTTCTTATAGAGCTCCTGGTCAGTAATTGGGGAGTCCAGTTGATTTTGATTGTCCTTTATAGCTTTTTCTAATCCATTCAACTTCTCATGAATTTGGCGTTGTTCTGCGTTTGTGTCAATTTGAACGGTGTTGTGGAGTGTCCATATCTCTCTCGCTTTCTACCCTTCCTCATCAACTATCTCCCTTCCTCATTCTCCCTCCATCTTTCTCTCCCTAGCGGAGGAGTGCAGTATCGGTTCTGCCACAGACCTGACAGAGACCAGCAGTATGGTGGATGGAGACTGGACCATGGTGGATGAGAACTTCTCTGCTCTCAGTCTGACCCCCTCTGAGCTGGAACACATCTCCATGGAGCTGGCTAACAAGGGACCACACAAGTCCCAGGTCCAGCTACGGTAAGCCTGTCCTGCCACTCATAGACAGGATTTCTACTTCTATTTGACAGCCCAATCAGAGCGACAGAGAGGGTTTACCTTAAGGAATAATTTCCCCTTGCTAAGGGAATAATTCAAGAGTTTTATGGTAGCTTAACCTCTTACCTCTACCTGGGACGCTTGCGTCCCAACTAGAGCTCTGGAAATGCAAATGTGCTACGCTAAATGCTAATAGTATTAGTTAAAACTCAAAAGTTCATTAAAATACACATGCAGGGTATCAAATTAAAGCTACACTCGTTGTGAATCCAGGCAACAAGTCAGATTTTTAAAATGCTTTTCGGCGACAGCATGAGAAGCTATTATCTGATAGCATGCACCAATACACTACAACAGAAAAGCACAGCAGGGGACGTAAACAAAATAATTAGCATTTCGGCCTTACACAAACCGCACAATAAAATAGAAAACAGTCATTACCTTTCACCATCTTCTTTGTTGGCACTCCTAGATGTCCCATAAACACTATTGGGTCTTTATTTCGATTAAATCGGGCCATATAAAGCCAAGATATCGTTATATGTAGACTGTGTGATAAACGAAAAAAAAGGCGATTTCACAACTTAACGTCATTTTTTAAAATTCAAAAAGTAGACGATAAACTTTCACAAAACACTTCGAAATACGTTTGTAATGCTACTTTAGGTATTAGTAAACGTTAATAAGCGATAAAATTCATCCGTAGGCGATGTACATATCATTAGCTGTCGTCTTGGAAAAAATTTCAGGAGAGAGCTCTTCCGGAATGATCTGGGCGGAGACCGGAGGTACGTCGTGCCCCTCTTTCGGTTCAACCAAGAATCAAAGAGGATTAAATTCACAAGATACTCGACTACATGGGGATGCTGTGGGAGTTGAATGCTCGGTCTTATCTAATTCGGCTCACTGTTAACAATTGCTGGAAGTGGCGCAAGGATATTTATTTCCATTTTCTGTGATCAGGTTTTCCTGCGCTTTCCGATGTAACGCACGTTATGTAATAGCCACAGTCGTGATTTAACCAGTTTTAAAAACGTCCGAGGGTTTCCTATACACACATTCTAACCATATGAACGTACTATATTCCTGGCATGAGTAGCAGGGCGCTGAAATGTTGCGCGATTTTTAACAAAATGTTCAAAAAAGTAGAGGGTAGGAGCAACTAGTTAAAGGCATGTACAGCAGAAAGTCTCCAGTTACCACGGAGACGACCTGAACATCTCTGATCAAAGAGAGAGTATTTATTCTGGGAGATCACATAATAGAACTTCTACATTCAAGACTGTAGAAACAATTTGATTCAGAAGATAAAACACCTTTTTCGTTTTATCAACTTGTTTCTATTACTTTCTAGCACATCCAGCTAACTGACAGAGTTAGCCAACTAGCTACAGTAGCTTTGTAGCCATGGATTGTGTACCTTCCATTAGCTACGTAGCTACCTGGTGGATGTTTCCCCTTTGAAACCAGGACAGAGGAAAGCAACATTCACCTCCACAAATATTATTTATATTGATATCCATACTGAATGAAAGGGGATACCTCTATCCATACTGAATGAAAGGGTGATACCTCTATCCATACTGAATGAAAGGGGGATACCTCTATCCATACTGAATGAAAGGGTGATACCTCTATCCATACTGAATGAAAGGGGGATACCTCTATCCATACTGAATGAAAGGGGATACCTCTATCCATACTGAATGAAAGGGGATACCTCTATCCATACTGAATGAAAGGGTGATACCTCTATCCATACTGAATGAAAGGGAATACCTCTATCCATACTGAATGAAAGGGGATACCTCTATCCATACTGAATGAAAGGGGATACCTCTATCCATACTGAATGAAAGGGGATACCTCTATCCATACTGAATGAAAGGGGATACCTCTATCCATACTGAATGACGCACTTAAAACCTCTCTGGGATATGTGGGACGGTAGCATCCCACTTGGCCAAAAGCCAGAGAAAATGCAGAGCGCCAAATTCAAATAAATTCCTATAAAAATCTAACTTTCATGAAATCACACATGTAAGATACCAAATTACAGCTTCATGTGTTGTGAATCCAGCCAGCATGTCAGATTTCAAAAAGGCTTTTCAGCGAAAGCAAACAATGCTATTATCTGAGGATAGCACCTCCATAAACAAAAGAGAGAAAACATACTTCAACCCTGCAGACGCGACACAAAACGCAGAAATAAAAATATAATTCATGCCTTACCTTTGATGAGCTTCTTCTGTTGGCACTCCAATATGTCCCATAAACATCACAAATGGTCCTTTTGTTCGATTAATTCCGTCCATATATATCCAAATGTCCATTTATTTGGCGAGTTTGATCCAGAAAAACACTGGTTCCAACTTGCGCAACGTGACTACAAAATATCTCAAAAGTTACTTGTAAACTTTGCCAAACATTTCAAACTAGTTTTGTAATACAACTTTAGGTATTTTTTAAAGTAAATAATCGATAAAATTGAAGACTGGATGATCTGTGTTCAATACAGGAAGAAAACAAACTGACGCTAGCTTTCAGGTCACGCGCCTCTATCAAACAGTACACATGAAGTGACCCTCGTTCAAGATGGCCGTACTTCTTCATTACACAAAGGAATAACCTCAACCAATTTCTAAAGACGGGTGACATCCAGTGGAAGCGGTAGGAACTGCAAGCAAGTCCCTTAGAAATCTGGATTCCCAATCAAAACCCATTGAAAAGAGTGGCCTCAAAAAAAAAACAAAAAAAAAATCTGAAAGGTTTGTCCTCTGGGTTTCGCCTGCTACATAAGTTATGTTATACTCACAGACATGATTCAAACAGTTTTAGAAACTTCAGAGTGTTTTCTATCCAAATCTACTAATAATATGCATATCTTATCTTCTGGGGATGAGTAGCAGGCAGTTGAATTTGGGCATGCTTTTCATCCAAAATTCCAAATGCTGAGAAGTTTTAAGGGACCTTAACTTTTTCACTTCATTTAAGGGAGAAATTTGCCTTAAAATGTTTTGTGCAACTTATTTCAAAGTTAAGAACATTTTAAGGGACATATGAGGGGAACATTTACTTAAGATGTTTTATGCAAACGGGCCATGTACTTTAATATTTATGTTTTACAACTTTAACTTCACTACATTCCTAAAGACAATGTTGTACTTTTTTACTCCATATATTTTCCCTGATACCCAAAACTACCCATTATGTTTTGAATGATAAAATTCACACACTTATCAAGAGAACATCCCTGGTCATCCCTATTGCTTCTGAATCTGGTGCTCACTGAACACTAATGCTTCGTTTGTAAATTATGTCTGAGTGTTGACGTGTGCCCCTGGCTATCTGTAAATTAAAATTGTTTTAAAAATTGGTGCCGTCTGGTTTGCTTAATTTAAGGAATTTAAAATGATTTAAACTTTTTACTTTTGATGCTTAAATATATTTGAGCAATTACAATTACTGTTGATAGTTAAGTTTAAAACTAAATACTTTCACACTTCTCCTCAAGCAGTATTTTACTGGGTGATTTTTACTTGAGTCATTTTTCTATGAAAGGTATCTTTACTTTTACTCAAGTATGACAATCGAGTACTTTTTTCTGCTACTAATACTCCTCCACCCCACTTCCCAACCTAGCTAGACGTATGGCTGCGGTGACATATTTGTTTGTGTCTGTGTGTTGGTTTCATATGTAGGTTTGCGTATATCTTGTGTGATTTTGTCAGCCTTAGCTTGTGTATCCTTAGGTATGTTTCCCTGGACTCAGATGAACTAAATGGAGTATCTCCATTGACCATATGCTTTTTAGTGTTGGGCTAAGCTTACTCTGTGTCTGGGAAACCAGTCCCTTATAGACCATGCCTTTTTATAGCTGATCTCTCTCTGTCCTCAGGTACCTCCTGCATGTGTTCATGGAGGCTGGCTGTCTGGAGTGGTGTGTTGTGATTGGTCTGATCCTGAGAGAGGCCACAGTCATCAAACAGGTGGTCAACTTCCTGGACAGCCCCGAGGTTCCTCATGAGACCGTCCAGAGTGTGCGCTCCGGGCTGCTAGGGGTCGACGCATGGGCCTCCACTGACTGGTCAGTGTCTCTGTTAGTCTTTGTCGCTCTCTGTCGCTCGCTCGGTCTGTCACTCGCTCTGTCTGTCGCTCACGTACATAGGCCCAATGTCATAATTGCGAAAGGGTTTTCTAATGATCAATCAGCCTTTTAAAATTATGAACTTGGATTAGCTAACACAACGTGCCATTGGAACACAGGAGTGATGGTTGCTGATAATGGGCCTCTGTACGCCTATGTAGATATTCCATTAAAAATCTACCTTTCACAGCTACAATAGTAATTTACAACATTAACAATGTTTACACTGTATTTCTGATCAATTTTATGTTATTTTAATGGACAAAAAATGAGATTTTCTTTCAAAAACAAGGACATAGTGTATATGTTTACAAAAAATATATTTTGGGGGGATTGGAAATGATGCAGACAATTACATTGATGGAAGCCACAATATATCTGCATTATTAAAACTGATTTGTATTCATCCAGAACACTAGTGGAACTGTAGTGTAAAGGATGTTACATATTCTATAGCAGCTGTAGCAAGGGCACAGTGAAGTTCATGAATGTTGTGAGCTTGATACAGACTCCCCCTTCTCTCCACTCCCTGTAGCCTGGGCTATAAGCCCTTCCTGAACATGATCCGGCCCCAGCTACAGAAGCTCATAGAGACTTCTGTAGAGCAGATCCAGCCTGAAGCCTTCCTGCCAGGGGCTTCCAACTCGAAGCTGGCTGAGCCCCAGCCCGGAGGCCCCAGTGCGGAAGACAGTAGGGGGCCTGCTCTCCTGGGTCTGGCCCTTCCTTTGGAGCCCCCTGGGGGGTTAGGGACAGAGGACGGTGGAGTTCCAGAGGAGCAGGAGGAACAGGCGGTGGACGAGGGGGTGTACGACTGCACTCTGTCCTGACATGCCCAGTCCTGACCTGAGTCATGTTCATTAGGCACCAAACGGAAGAAAATGGACTGAAACAGGGAGGGACTGACTATATTGACTTAAACTTTTTTGCTACGGTAAACCCTGATGAATGCAGCCCTTTTCTGACCTCTGACCTTGCTGGTCGGGCGTGATGGGACACGGGATGAGGAAGAAAGACACTGGAAGTCTCAGACTAAACTCTGTGTGTCTGGAACCAGTTTGTTGACTGACGTGGACTCTGATATTTTCCATTGTGTGTGAGACTGTGTGTCATGGTATTGTGTGTATTACTACACTGTGTGTGTAACAAACGCTAGAGGACATTCTCTCCAGTCCGGATACTTGTCCATCCCGGTGGCGGAGCAGGGTCAGTGAGAGTGAGTGGTGAGTGAGTGAGTGAGTGAGTGAGTGAGTGAGTGAGTGAGTGAGTGAGTGAGTGAGTGAGTGGGGGCTCTTGTGTTTTAAGAGTGTCAGTATTGTCCAGTTGATTATGGAGTTGAGTCATTGCAGACATCGTTAGTCAGGACACAGCCGATTCATAACAAAAAAAAATCTTACCTAAAAATATAGATATGATCGATGACGTGCTTCTAACCTCCTATTTATTTTGCTCCACGTAAACATTTTTTTTTTTAAAAGAGAGATTTGCCCACAGACAAGAGTTTACCAGACTGAGTTTGGGCTAACCAGGCTTTATTCTGGGACTAAAGCAGGCAGTTTGTGTTGCAAGTTAGCACTTTATCAAAATATGCTTTCTGGGCTATAGTGTCTAGATAAACATTTCAGATTGCCATGATGACGTGCTGGGCAAGAAGCATCCGGGTTATTGTCTGTCAGACCCGTCACATATTAAGCTTAATTGGCTCATTCCACATTACAGAAAGTTCAACCTATAACTGTTGTCACAGTTTGTGCAACTGAGTTCAGATATAACTTTTTGCAAGGAATCGCCCCTGAAATCAACTATGTGCTGGACAAGTTCTGAGATGCACTGAATGAAGTGTGTGTGTTACCTCCTACTGTACCGTGGATTTAAAGACATTTACTGATGCCTTGGTCAATTATGTGATATTATTCTACAACATTACTTCATGAGACGATGTCAGTCCCCTCACTAAGATATTAAAGACTAGTGTGAGAATTCTGTTGGTGGAGAGAGAAGACGTGTGTGTGTGTGTGTGTGTGTGTGTGTGATGACCTGGATTGGAGGTGAATGATATTGACGAGGGCCTGACCAGGCCTCAACCAAACCATGACTGACTCCTGAAGGGAGAATCTCTGAGGACAAACCACATTATTATGGCCATCCTGACCTGCGTCTTTACACACATGCTTTAGGATTGGCCCTAGAATTGATGTATTACTGTTCAGTTGGCTTCCGTCATGCTGGAGGATCCAAACTGAGACAAACTATATTCATAATTCACTTTGTGTTGATGTCATGCCAGAGATCATTTTTATTTGCCCCATTTTTAAATAGATAAATCACCAACTGATGCACACTTTGGTGTTAATTCAATGTCACATTTCAGTATCGTTTTCTTAAGGTAGGATTGTGTTGGTCTCTACTTAGCAATGGCTGTGGAGTTGAATAGGTCCTATACTATTTAATGTATTCTGACATTGTTTCTATAGGAATTTAAGTCTGTAAGGGCTTGGTTGTTATCACCATGGTAACATGGCAGTAACATACCAAAATCTCAATCATGTAAAACTGAAAACATCTCCAACACATACACCTGTGTGTATGATGTGGAACAGTAAAGACTAAGTACAGTATCCTCACATGGAATCTTTTATGTCCATCAGTATTATTATTTATTGGTTGTGGTGTTATTGCGAATGGGAAAATGTTAGCCTTCATTATTCATTCAAATTGTTTTATTTCGGCTATATCAAAGCAACTAAACAAGAACTATTTGCTTTTGCCTCAACTCGTTCTCAGGCCCTGCGCCCAGGTCAATAACCTGTCACCTGACCAGCATAGAGCTCTCAGGCCCAGGTCAATATCCTGTCACCTGACCAGCATAGAGCTGTCAGGCCCAGGTCAATATCCTGTCACCTGACCAGCATAGAGCTCTCTCAGGCCCAGGTCAATATCCCGCCTCCTGACCAGCACAGAGCTCTCAGGCCCAGGTCAATATCCCGCCACCTGACCAGCATCGAGCTCTCTCAGGCCCAGGTCAATATCCCGCCACCTGACCAGCATCGAGCTCTCTCAGGCCCAGGTCAATATCCCGCCACCTGACCAGCATAGAGCTCTCAGGCCCAGGTCAATATCCCGCCACCTGACCAGCACAGAGCTCTCAGGCCCAGGTCAATATCCCGCCACCTGACCAGCATAGAGCTCTCTCAGGCCCAGGTCAATATCCCGCCACCTGACCAGCATAGAGCTCTCTCAGGCCCAGGTCAATATCCCGCCACCTGACCAGCACAGAGCTCTCAGGCCCAGGTCAATATCCCGCCACCTGACCAGCACAGAGCTCTCAGGCCCAGGTCAATATCCCGCCTCCTGACCAGCACAGAGCTCTCAGGCCCAGGTCAATATCCCGCCACCTGACCAGCACAGAGCTCTCAGGCCCAGGTCAATATCCCGCCTCCTGACCAGCACAGTGCTCTCAGGCCCAGGTCAATATCCCGCTACCTGACCAGCATAGAGCTCTCAGGCCCAGGTTCAAACCCGCCTCCTGACCAGCAAGTGCTCTCAGGCCCAGGTCAAATCCCGCCACCTGACCATTTGTGAATTTTGAAACAGCCACATCCATTTGTGATTTTACAACAACGGTTACTATTTTTTCCCCCTCTGACATCATTGCACACGTGACAGAAGAGCTTAATATGTACTGCCTTGTTTTCACCATGCTGCACGACGCTCCTCAGCAACAACGGTGGTGGGGCGGCCAGTGGCGCCACCCTACTGCAGATGTCATCTTTAACAGCCGGCAAAACTCTGGCTCCTATCCACAAAGCAACTGAGTACGAACGCTGATCTAGGAACAGGGCCCCTGTTAGCAGATTAGCTGTTTCTCCAGACAATTGTTAGTGCTCTGTGAACACAGCGGTTTTCTTTACTGTGTGTATTCTATATTAGCAAGGTTCAGTACATGAATGGTCTCAACTTACTTACAGTACATCACTGTTAAACTGTGCAATTCTGAAACGTTGCTTTGTTTCAGCTTTTTTTATTTTTTTTTATTTACATTCAGTTCCACGTTTTACTGTCACTCATACCAACCAAAACGTTTGTACTTTAAACATTATTTTGCTGCAGCTCACTGTGCTTTTAGTTTTAAACATTTTGCCTCCGCTCACTGTGCTTGTACTTTGTATTTTTAAACATTTTGCCTCAGCTCACTGTGCTTGTACTTTGTATTTTGCCTCAGCTCACTGTGCTTTTAGTTTTAAACATTTTGCCTCCGCTCACTGTGCTTGTACTTTGTATTTTTAAACATTTTGCCTCAGCTCACTGTGCTTGTAGTTTGTATTTGCCTCTATTCTGATTCTATTGTTCTGCAGTGTTGTTTTTACGAGAACCTCTTTGGCCGTGACTGTACACTAGCCTGAGTCCCAGACTGGTTCTATTGTTCTGCAGCGTTGTTTTTACGAGAACCTCTTTGGCCGTGACTGTACACTAGCCTGAGTCCCAGACTGGTTCTATTGTTCTGCAGCGTTGTTTTTACGAGAACCTCTTTGGCCGTGACTGTACACTAGCCTGAGTCCCAGACTGGTTCTATTGTTCTGCAGCGTTGTTTTTACGAGAACCTCTTTGGCCTTGACTGTACACTAGTCTGAGTCCCAGACTGGTTCTATTGTTCTGCAGCGTTGTTTTTACGAGAACCTCTTTGGCCGTGACTGTACACTAGTCTGAGTCCCAGACTGGTTCTATTGTTCTGCAGCGTTGTTTTTACGAGAACCTCTTTGGCCGTGACTGTACACTAGCCTGAGTCCCAGACGTCGTACTGTTCCAACTCCATTTCTGTCATTGTCATGTTGGCAAGACTGCACAAACAGAACTGGGACGCAAGTTAACTACACAGCATCGATGTGCTTCTATACCATCTGTCCTCTGCTGCCAGTACAGTAGATACAGTAGCTTACTGTCTGCTGTCAAGCCCACAACAAACCCCAGCTGTGAAGTTTACCTAACGTAATAAGGTTGTTGGCTAACCAAAGACATGTTCTGAGGCCTTGGGTCAACGTGACTTGAGTGCTTGTATATGCAGAGGTAAAATGAACCCCTCTGATGAGAGAGAGCCATTGCTGCTCAAACACATTTTTCAGTTAGTACTTAAGACAGTTTATGGATATTCTGATTATACACGTTTCATGCTTCCATCTGAGGACCAGAAGTCTATTGTTTGGTGTGTCTGCTGTTGGGGAAAAGCATGATGACAGCGGTACTCTTTTCATACAAAATCTGTATGAAGGAGGTCTTTGTTTTCCTTCATATTGTAAAGAATAGCATATCTGACGCAGTAACATTCCCTGGGTCACGATAGGTGGACATCTTCAATGCAGTGTACAGTATAGATACTGTTTCTTGTACAATTTGCCTTTTATACTCATTTTGGTTTTCTAATTTTTCCTGTACATAAACAATAAATTATTTTTTAAAACCATTTTATTTGTATTTCCTGCATTACCATTGATATTTAATGTTTGTTAAAGACAACTAAAAGCAACATGTATTACATCACTGGACACAAGTGTTCATTTCAAGTTTATTTTTGTAATCAAAATACCCTGTTACACAATTCCCCAAATCAACCATTGTTAATCCCACCTGGGATTACATTACTGATTTTTAAAAAGGTTAGATGTAACCCTCCCAGTTGACAAATTAATAAAATAAAAAATTACAAAAGTATGATTGCTTTTAAATAATTAACATGTTATACAAAACTGCACTTTATTCAGTGACCCAAGAGTACACTGCAGTTAAAATAGGCATAGATACTGCAGGTGAGTTGCATCGAACGAAATTGAACATGTCCCAGCAAACACTCAATCACTCAAACGTGGATGCATTTCAGTTACCACTTTTCCAACTGAAGTGCAGGTAACTGTTTCCTTTATTCAGGCATATTAAAGAATTTAAGGAAAGTAGATCCTTTCTCACAATCATTCTACAAAATAAAAATTTGAGACCCATAAACGGTTTCAATGAAATGTTTCACCTTGGTATTGAAAAAAGACGAGGCTCGAGAAATGTCAGTATCATATTTACAGTAATGTTTTATGATGTTTGCTTGAATTGAGTGGGGATTTATGCCAGGATTCAATCTGATCGCGTTTTGGCAGCAATGCACCATTTTAATGGAAATGCATTATTGAAGCAACATGTAGCCAGCGTTTTACCACGAACGAGTGAACATTGCCGACAAGGTGCGATCATCGGATTGATTCCCTGCATTAATTTTTTGTTTGTAAAATCATAAATGTTATAAATGACTGCATAAGAAAAGTTTGACAGTACTGACAAATGTCATTACCATAAACCATAAATCACTTTACAATTTCAACAGAGCATGAGCAGCAACACAGTTATGTTGAGAAATCCATACAAAACATGAAGTTATATTTTTAAGAAGGCAGTGTACAGTACGCTTGAGTCAACGGGAAGGTTTGGGGTAGTGAACCTGAACATTAGTCACCAATCATTTTAATTACAGAATCAGGACCTACGGGGATATTTCTTTACCTAAATTACAGATCCCACCATACTTGATAGAAATTAATCAATTCATTTTATTAAACGTTTAAATTACACCTGTATATTTGTTCCATCCATCAGGCCTGAGCTGTTGATATACCTCTGATTAAGGTGGCTGTATAGTGCACTACTTTTATACGGCTCTGGTCAAAATCAGCCAATAGGGTGCAAGTTCAGGCATAAACAAAAATTCATTAAACGATGCCACTAGCTAAAGGTCTTTAGACGTGTGCTCGTTAGTTTCCTCCTTTCCTCTCAAGAAAAATATCACCTTGTGTTCATCATGCAAATTTAAGAGTATACTGGGTTGTGTTTTTCACCACAGGTGCACCACAGTGATGGATATGACAAATCGTTTTTTTAAACCCTTAAAACTACATAATTTTTTTATTTAATTGTTGCTGTACAATCCTGCTAAGACCATTTCATTTTTTTACAGGTAAGTGCATGTGGCAAGAACCCCTTATGTCTTTAAGATGCATGACGCCAACCGATGCCTCTAGCCTACAACCATGTGGCATTCTAGAACCTAGAAAGCACATTAGCTTGGTTCCATCCTTTCACCTGCTCAGAGAGAGGACGCATCGCTGGATTCAAAACAAGGCGACTGTTCAACACAAACTGGTACTAGCCCAAGAGACTGCTCAAATCAACACTCCAGTTGCCTAGTAACAATCCTTATCAAACCTCAAGTACTGGTCAGTCTTCACAAAACCCCAAATACCTACTTCATAGAGGTAACACATCGAGCCATTGCTGAGAACCATGAAGTAGGGCTGCACGATATGGGGAAAAAAACGGAATTGCGATAAACACTTGGGTGAACTGTTGTAATCAAATAAAATGTGCTGCTTGAGTAACGGGTGGGGCTTAGTGTGGAAAGCAGGAGAGACGACAGTAAACTATTAGCCGCGTGTAACAACCGTTCTGAGTGCCGTTTCAAAATATTGCGAATTATATTAATTATGAAGACTTTACCATGCAGGTACAGAGAAAATAGCATGGCTTTATTCATAAAGTAGGAGTACTGATCTCAGATCAGGTCCCCCTCTATCCATATAATTGTATTTGTTATGACCTAAAAGGCTAAACTGATCCTGTAGCAGCACTCTGACTCTTTATGAACACAGACCCTGCGCAACCTCAGTGTTCGCAGGAGCTGCTGTCCTGCAATCAAACACCATGATGTTCTAAACCGGGTTGGGGGTCAATTCAGGAACTATGTGCAAGAGTCTGACCCACTCACCGCAGGCTTCAACCATCGGAATAACCAGAAAGGGTGTTGTCCGTCTGTTTTATGACATCAGCAACTAGTATTATAATATCCCACTAAAATATTGATATACACCTTGCACATGATGGGCAAAAACACACCATGTGAAATAGGATATTTAAAAAAAAAAACATTTGACTGTTCAACTGTTAACAGGAAGTACCATTGATGGACATCAGTAGGACAAAATTAATTGGAGTTGGTGAGGTGTTGTTTTGAAAAAGCGCCACAGCATTAAAACAACTGCCTTGTTGCATTTGTTTAGAGGTTAGAGCACTGTGGTTCAGAGTTTGAGGAAAATGTCAAAAGCACCATTAGTTTATGACTGAGTTGAAGAGAACCAAACTATCTAAATCAGTGTGTTTCTTGATGGACAGAAAATACGTTTAAAATCGCAATACCCAGCTAAATGATTTATTAATTCAGTGATGAGTTAATTGCATTTCTATTTTCGACATTGCCATCACTCGTTAAAACAAGTCAAAATATCCTTGCACATTAGCGAGCTCACCGTAAGTAAATCACACTTTACTGGAACAATTAAATCCTGTTCACCTTTTTTTGTTTGTTTCTTATTTAAAAATGTAAAAACATGAAACGGTTCATTTTGTAAGGAAAAAACACTAGCCTTTTAACTGAAATAGTGAGTGACGCTGAAGACCTCGTGCTTGTTGACAGAGATGGAACATGCAAGGCCATACATGCAAAACAGTTTGTCAGAGAGCAAGAAGAAAAATAGTTTTTTTTTTTTTAAACGACCTATTTACCCTCATCCCCACAAAGGAACTCTACTGAACACTGGTTGACCGTTCACAAGTCCTACTGTTACTGTTTATGAGGACCGTTCCCTAGTCCTAAGTCCTACTGTTACTGTTTATGAGGACCGTTCCCTAGTCCTACTGTTACTGTTTATGAGGACCGTTCCCTAGTCCTACTGTTACTGTTTATAAGGACCGTTCCCTAGTCCTACTGTTACTGTTTATAAGGACCGTTCCCTAGTCCTACTGTTACTGTTTATAAGGACCGTTCCCTAGTCCTACTGTTACTGTTTATAAGGACCGTTCCTGTTTATAAGGACTAGTCCTACTGTTACTGTTTATAAGGACCGTTCCCTAGTCCTACTGTTACTGTTTATAAGGACCGTTCCCTAGTCCTACTGTTACTGTTTATAAGGACCGTTCCCTAGTCCTACTGTTACTGTTTATAAGGACCGTTCCATAGTCCTACTGTTACTGTTTATAAATAATGTTGCTTTAATGTCCCTCCTGTTAGCTATTGACACAGTGATGGTCGGGTCTCTCAAATGTATGTGTGGAAGCAGGCCCAACAACGGGCCCAGTATTTCAAGTATGGGTAAATGTGGTAGGTGCCTCCCAGTGTGTGTACATCTGATAGGCCTAGGTGTCAGTATCGGTACATGTGATAGGTGGAGACCCAGGAAGAGGGGAAGGCCCATTTAGGGAACCTCTTCAGCATGTCCTCTAGCTGAACAGTCCTCTGGTCCTCTCCAAAGAAGTAATGAGATGAGATGGCTACTGAGATCATTCCCTCTGGGCCTGACGGATCCTCTTTTCTGGGAGGCTGGAGAGGACAAATATATATACATATTAAAACACACAATCATATATGGACAGTGTTTCCCCTATATTCCCAAATCGTTGCTGCCACTCCAACAAATGATTTATTTCATTTTCAGTGTAAACCAAAGACTAAAACCAAGTAAGTAGAAAATATAATTGACCAATATATTTTTTAAATAAGATCATCTTTGAGAACTAACAACACCAAAATAAAAACTAGACAGCCAGGGAGAATCTGAAATAATAAATGTCATGCATACTCCCAGTCGATATTCACGTCATAAGATCCCCTAGACCACGCCCACCAATCAGTCTTTCCAATTGATTCCCCTGAAAAAGAGCCAACTTCTGCGTTGATTTTTAAATCATACAGAAATCGAAAAACTGCAATGTACTTCAAACCAGGTCAAAAATCCCCAAACTCTAGTTTGCTCTGCTCCCACATAGGGAAATAGAGCCTGTGGGCAGAGCCCTGTGGCTTCAGGCTATTCGGCGTGGGAGAGTCAGGGAATTGTGGGGACCCGGTGTCCAAGTACACGTAGCTATGTGTGTGGAAAACATTTCATCAGAGGTAAGCACTACTTGTAGCTGTACAATCTGTTTGTGTAGTTAGTCTTGGCTAGCTAGCTAATGTTGCGGTCGGTAGCTAGCTAGAGGCTAGCACACACGTGGATAGCACCGTCATGAAATGGGGCATGAGGGTTGCTTTACAATATTATTAGCGAGAATCAGGCAATGTTGAAAAGTCATCTTTAGATATGTACTTTTCTTCAATTGAATTTTGTATTTGACTAAAACATGCAGTCAACAAGAAAGTTGTTTGAAAAAGGTAATTTTGGGGTAGCAACATTCTATCGAATACAGACGGAGTATGGAGCTCCCATTGATTGTGTTATGTTTGAGTCACTCAGATAGCATAAGCCATGGCAAAATGTGGGAAATTAGCTTTAAAACTGCACATTTCTTCTCAGCTCCGTGGCAATATGTATAGAATTCTAGGAAATGATGCCACAACATTTGTTGTCACTCGGGAAATATGCCTGGGGTGAGAAGAAATAACAGCAAGCATAGGCTTGGATTACAACATAACAGACGTTGTAAAGCAATGGAATCATTACAGACCAAGTAGTCCTACTAAACAACGCCAAGTCAACAGACTAAAACAACCATAATGGCCTCAGCAAAGTCGACCAGGAAATAACTAGATTAAACAACAATGAATAGCTACGGATTCTGATTCATACACGATGTTTGGAGAAAGGGAGACTTGTGCCCTGAGACAAGTGACTGAGTGAAACAGGGCCGCATCTGTCTGGGGAGATGATAGCGGCTTGTTCTAATCCAATCATTGCAGCAGGTTCAACCGATACCCCGCCTGTTTCTTTACAGACAAAAGAACTAGCCAATAGTTGTTCAGAGTGAAAGAGATGTGTTCTGGCAGCTGAAAAATACTTTTGCCAATCATGGATAATTACAAAAAGATACTAATCGTATTCTGAAAATTCTCCATATCGATTACGATACTTGTTTTGTCCGAGTACTCGGCAAACCCCTAGTACACTGTACACAAACACACTGTCCACAAAGACAAGCATTCCTCCAAAGGCTCGTGCACAAATTCTTCTGAAGCTTTTGGAAGTACACTGTGCATTAAATCCAAGCTTGCAATGAAAAAAGGAATGTGTTAATTAAGGTGCTAACCCAGCAGGTAAAACTGATGTCATGACATTATCCCAACCAGCTTTGCCTGTTTGGAATCCTAAATCCCTAATATTCTGTACCTGTATTTCGAACCAGAAGTTCCAGGCGGGGGCATCCAGGCCGTGGGAGTAGAATATAAAGTACTCTCCAGCCAAGTGGTACTGGGGAACACCATCCCCAAACGACCAGCTGGTCAGAGAGGCCCCTTGGTGGGGTCTCAGGTAGAGGGACATGTGGCTGGGACCTGGGGGACGGACATAGTCACACACAATGCATGTCACAAACTATGGTTCCTAGACACTGCCTTTTCTCACACAACATTTGGAGAGAGGGACAAGGATTGGAGTAATGGACCCTACAGCAGGTAGTGATAGAGGATTGGAGTAATGGACCCTACAGCAGGTAGTGATAGAGGATTGGAGTAATGGACCCTACAGCAGGTAGTGATAGAGGATTGGACCCTACACAGGTAGTGATAGAGGATTGGAGTAGTGATGGATTGGAGTGCCTACAGCAGGTAGTGATCAGAGGATTGGATCCTACCAGGTATTTTGTTGTGATCCTACTAATAGTGATAGAGGATTGGATCCTACAACAGGTAGTGAAAGGACTTGGAGTGAAAAAACAACTAACATTTAGTAAAAAGGATTTTAAAAAAAACCCTATATGATAGATATCTTTATTATAATCCTGATTAGTGATTAGATTGCAGTCAACCCCCTGAGTCAGGTACATGTTAGTGAATCACCTTGGAAGTCCTACAGCAGGTAGTGATAGAGGATTGGATCCTACATTTGCCCAGTGATTATTTTTTTATTCACAGCAGGTAGTGATAGAGGGATCCTACAGCAGGTAATTGATATGTTTGGATCCTACAGAGATGGGGTTGGATTGGATTTAAAGATAATGTTGGAGTAATGGACCCTACAGCAGGTATTGCACAGAATGGATCCTACAGCAACTTGATTATGTGACTTGTTAATGGACCTTTTTTACAGCTAGTGATAGATTTGGAGTAATGGACCCTAACAAAGGGTGATAGAGGATTGATTGGATCCTAAGACATTATAGATAGATTTTTAATAATGGAGTAAACATTTAGTGAAACAGGATTGGACAATGGATCATTATGGGGAAGGTAGTGATAGAGGAGTGATCCTAAGCAGGTAGTGAACTTAAATTGGAGTAATGGATCCAAGATGGTGTAAGAAGTCATTGGGAATGGATCCTACAGCAGGTAGTGATAGAGGATTGGATCATTGTAAAATAAGACTTGCCTAGTTAAATAAAGGTTCAATTTTTAAAAATAGTGATAATGTTCATATAATCTCACAGCAGGTAGTGATAAGGATTGGATCTTCAGCAGGTAGTGATAGAGGATTGGATCTGTTCTAGTGATAGAAAGGACCTGAAACAGGTAGTGATAGACTTGGAAAGACACAGGTAGTGATGGGAGGTACCAGTTGGATCCTGAAAACAAGGTAAATAGTTTTTGGAGTTATGGAACCTACAGCAGGTAGTGATAGAGGGTTTTGTTGGACCCTACACAACAGTTTTGAACCCCTTTGGATACAATATAGTGATAAGTGTTGGATTTAATTACAGCAGGTAGTGACCGTAGAGATTGGATTAATGGAGTATACAGTGTGATTCAGACACCTAGAGGTTTTCCACATTTTGTTACAGCCTTAGTGATAAAATGGATTAAATAGTGATTTTCCCTAAATTTAGTAAAATATGGAATCCTAGAAAGGTAGTGATAGAGACTTGGAGCTCAGGGTATCTTATTTCTATTGATCATCCTTATAGATAAGATGTTTCTACAACAGGTAGTGATAGAGATTTGGAAATGGACCCTACAGCAGGTAGTATAAATGGTGCCATTGACAGTGCATGTCACAGCAAAACCAAGCCATGAGGTCAAAGGAACTGATCCTACAGCAGAGTGATAGAGGATTGGAGTCGAGGCACAGATAGTGGGAAGGTTACCAAAAAGTGATCCGGATTGGAGTGAATGGACCCTCATTCTTTAAATGGAAGAAGTTTAGAACCTCCAAGAGGTAGTGATCTCCCGGATAATGGACTGAGCAATCGGTAGTGATAAGGGCCTTGGTCAGGAGGTGACCAAGAACCTGATGGTCACTTGGATCCTAGAGCTCCAGAAAGACAACAATCTCTGCAACACCCTAATCAGGCAGGTTAGTGTAGAGTGGTCAGACAGAAGCCACTCAGCAGTAAAAGGCACATGCTTGGAGTTTGCCAAAAGGTAGTGATAGAGGACTCTGACCATGAGAAACATGATTCTCTGGTCTGATGAAACCAAGATTGAAATCTTTGGAGTAATGGAATACCAAGCTAGTGATGAGGAAACCTGGCACCATCCCTACGGTGAAGCATGGTGGTGGCAGCATCATGCTGTGGGGAGGTTTTTCAGTGGCAGGGACTAGGAGACTAGTCAGGATTGAGGGAAAGATGAACGGAGCAAAGTACAAAAAGATCCTTGAAAAAAAAAAGAGCCTCAAACTGGGGCGACGGTTCACCTTATAACATGACAGATTAGATATGCAGTAACCCAGCCAAGACAACGCAGTAATGTCACCTTTGGACAAGTCTTGAATGTCCTTGATTGCCCAGCCAGAGCCCGATTTAACCTGATCAACATCTCTGGAGAGACCTGAAAATAGCTGTAATTGTATGTTTGGTGTACAGAGATCCAACCTGACAGAGCTTGAAAGATCATGTTAGAGAAGAATGGGAGAAACTCCCCAAATACAGGTGTGCCAAGCATGTAGCATCATACCCAAGAAGACTCAAGGCTGTAATCGCTGCCAAAGGTGCTTCAACAAAGTACTGAGTAAAGGGTCTGAATACTTAAATGTGTAAATGTGATATTTCAGTTGTTTATTTTGTCATTGTGGGGTATTTTAGAATAAGGTTGTAACGTAACAAAATGTGGAAAATGTAAAGGGGTCTGAATACACTGTATACTACGTATTCTAATTCCTAGTTCTATGGGTATGACTCACTTGACAAGGAACTTGACAGGTAGGAACCAGGGGTAGCCACAGAAAGGCCTGTCCTCCTGACAGCTGGTCCTGATAGTGTCGTTGATCTCTGGTATGATAGGCGTGATGTGCTGCATGCCAGTGTAGTCAAAGCTGTTGATCCACAGACCTGAGTCTCTGCTCTTCACCTGGCCATCCAGACCATGAAAGGTACGAGTGGTGTGCTGACAGGAAGACAAGAGAGAAAAGGTGAAAAGATATTCAGCAACTCATGGTAGAAAACCCGAGGGGGGAGTTGTTTCAAAAGTACATGTTTAGCAGGAGCAGACAGAAAGACTCAGTCAACATTGACACACAGTTGTTCATTTGAAATAAGAGTGTGTTTGTTCTTAAGTCCTGGATAAATAAAAATGTGCTCGGTGGAGCAGGCAGAAAGACGGTCAAAATTGCCAGGTTGTCATTGTAATATAAGGTCTTTTTTCCTAAATTGATATAAACATAAAAATGCATCAGATGATCGCTTATTCAAAATGAGCTCAGGTGTCTTATTTGTGTGATCATCTTATTAAGAAAGTGCCTGACATGGTTGGACATGAGGTGGAAGAGGGGTCCTTTCTATATAAATGGTCTCAGTGAAGAAAGACCATGAGGTCAAAGGGGCTGTCTGTAGAGCTCGAGGGGTCTGGCACAGATCTGGGAAGAACATTCCACACAACACCAGCACCAGAAACACAGTGAACACTGTTCCCAGACCTGCCAACAGCCACTTAGTAGACCTAGCCAAGTAGATGAAGTGGAGCTGGGGGGAGAGAGGGATGAGGGAGAGAATCAAAACACACATCAGATCACTCAGAGCTGTTTAAAGTCATCAGCTGATATGAGATTTCATCTTTCTGCCTAATATCCTCCATTCCATGATGGAGAAGGGAGTTGCTGCTGACCTGGTTTGTATTGTAATAAATATTGCTATGCTGGCGCTTCCAAAGGTTTCTATGGGAATGTTATTTCCACAACGACTACAGTCAGGAACACGTTCCTGTCTTCTTCCCTCTTTTGGAAAGCTAGCTAGTATTAACCATGGTTCTACCTACTCACAAAGAAGGAGGAGAGGAAGAGTGTGGCGAGGGTGACGAGGAAAGATGGCCAGGACCACGTACAAAGGGATCACGTCTGGAGCCTGCTGCATCCCTCAGGATGGGGTGAAGATCTCAAACACTACCCAGATCAGGAACATGAAGTGGACATAGGGCAAGATGAACAGACCCAGCTGGTAGAGAACAGAGTACTTCTGATGCACCTGGAGACACAGGAGAGATACATTAACTGACCCAGACCCAGCTGGTAGAGAACAGAGTACTTCACCTGATGCACCTGGAGACACAGGAGAGATACATTAACTAACCTGGACCCAGCTGGTAGAGAACAGAGAACTGGGAGAAACACCTGGAGACACAGGAGAGATACATTAACATCATACCCAGACCCAGCTGTAGAGAACAGAAAGGTGCTTCAACAAAGCACTGGAGACACAGGAGTCTTAACTAACCCAACCCAGCTGTGTAAATGTGATATTTCAGTTGTTTATTTTGTCACCTGGAGACACAGGAGAATAAGGTTGTAACGTAACAAAACCCAGCTGGTGAGAAAGAGTAAACCGGGTGCACCTGAATACACAGGAGAGATACATTCTAACCCAGACCCAGCTGGTAGAGAACAGAGGAACTTGACAGGTGCAACCAGAGACACAGGAGAGATACATTAACTAACCCAGACCCAGCTGGTAGAGAACAGAGTACTTCACCGATGCACCTGGAGACACAGGAGAGATGAACTAACCCAGACCCAGCTGGTAGAGAACAGAGTATTCACCGAGCACCTGGAGACACAGGAGATGATACATTAACCAGTGGCCCCAGACCCAGCTGACCAAGAGAACAGAGTGGTGTGCTGACAGGAAGACCTGAGAGACAAGGAGAAAAGATATTCAGCAACCCAGCTGGTAGAAAACCCGAGGGGGAGTTGTTTCAAAAGTACATGTTTACCTGGAGACACAGGAAGACTCAGTCAACATTGACCCAGCTGTTCATTTGAAATAAGAGTGTGTTTGTTCTTAAGTCCTGGATAAAGGAAAAATTGCTCCCAGGAGCAGGCAGAAAACAGAGTCAAAATTGCCAGGTTGTCATTGTAATATAAGGTCTGTATTTAATTCATTGAGATACACACACTAAGCCCAATGCATCAGATGAACAGAGTATTCAATGTTGTCAGGTGGAGACACAGGAGAGATGCATGAGATGGTCTCAGACCCAGCTTGGTAGAGAACAGAGTACTTCACCGATGCACCTGAGACACAGGAGAGATACATTAACTAACCCAGACCCAGCTGGTAGAGAACAGAGTACTTCACCGATGCACCTGAGAGACCAGGAAGATACATTAACAACACCAGACCCAGAACTGGTGTTCCCAACAGAGCCACTTAGTAGACCTAGCCAAGTAGATGAAGTGGAGCTGGGGGAGAGAGGGATGAGGGAGAGAATCAAACACACATCAGATCACACAGGAGAGATGTTTAAAGTCATCAGCTGATATGAGATTTCATCTTTCTGCCTAATATCACCCATTCCATGATGGAGAAGGGAGTTAACTGCTGACCTGGTTTGTATTGTAATAAATATTGCTATGCTGCACCAAAGGTTTCTAGGAATGTTATTTTAACTAACCCAGACCCAGCTGTCAGAACACGTTCCTGTCTTCTTCCCTCTTTTGGAAAGCTAGCTAGTATTAACCATGGTTCTACTCTACTCACAAAGAAGGAGGAGAGGAAGAGTGTGGCGAGGGTGACGAGGGTGGCCAGGACCACGTCAGGGGGGATCTCTGTGCCGCTGCGCCCCAGGATGGGCGTGAAGATCTCAAACACTACCCAGATCAGGAACATGAAGTGGACATAGGGCAGAGCCAGACCCAGCTGGTAGAGAACAGAGTACTTCACCGATGCACCTGGAGACACAGGAGAGATACATTAACTAACCCAGACCCAGCTGGTAGAGAACAGAGTACTTCACCGATGCACCTGGAGACACAGGAGAGATACATTAACTAACCCAGACCCAGCTGGTAGAGAACAGAGTACTTCACCGATGCACCTGGAGACACAGGAGAGATACATTAACTAACCCAGACCCAGCTGGTAGAGAACAGAGTACTTCACCGATGCACCTGGAGACACAGGAGAGATACATTAACTAACCCAGACCCAGCTGGTAGAGAACAGAGTACTTCACCGATGCACCTGGAGACACAGGAGAGATACATTAACTAACCCAGACCCAGCTGGTAGAGAACAGAGTACTTCACCGATGCACCTGGAGACACAGGAGAGATACATTAACTAACCCAGACCCAGCTGGTAGAGAACAGAGTACTTCACCGATGCACCTGGAGACACAGGAGAGATACATTAACTAACCCAGACCCAGCTTGTAGAGAACAGAGTACTTCACCGATGCACCTGGAGACACAGGAGAGATACATTAACTAACCCAGACCCAGCTGGTAGAGAACAGAGTACTTCACCGATGCACCTAGAGACACAGGAGAGATACATTAACTAACCCAGACCCAGCTGGTAGAGAACAGAGTACTTCACCGATGCACCTAGAGACACAGGAGAGATACATTAACTAACCCAGACCCAGCTGGTAGAGAACAGAGTACTTCACCGATGCACCTGGAGACACAGGAGAGATACATTAACTAACCCAGACCCAGCTGGTAGAGAACAGAGTACTTCACCGATGCACCTGGAGACACAGGAGAGATACATTAACTAACCCAGACCCAGCTGGTAGAGAACAGAGTACTTCACCGATGCACCTAGAGACACAGGAGAGATACATTAACTAACCCAGACCCAGCTGGTAGAGAACAGAGTACTTCACCGATGCACCTGGAGACACAGGAGAGATACATTAACTAACCCAGACCCAGCTGGTAGAGAACAGAGTACTTCACCGATGCACCTGGAGACACAGGAGAGATACATTAACTAACCCAGACCCAGCTGGTAGAGAACAGAGTACTTCACCGATGCACCTGGAGACACAGGAGAGATACATTAACTAACCCAGACCCAGCTTGTAGAGAACAGAGTACTTCACCGATGCACCTGGAGACACAGGAGAGATACATTAACTAACCCAGACCCAGCTGGTAGAGAACAGAGTACTTCACCGATGCACCTAGAGACACAGGAGAGATACATTAACTAACCCAGACCCAGCTGGTAGAGAACAGAGTACTTCACCGATGCACCTGGAGACACAGGAGAGATACATTAACTAACCCAGACCCAGCTGGTAGAGAACAGAGTACTTCACCGATGCACCTGGAGACACAGGAGAGATACATTAACTAACCCAGACCCAGCTGGTAGAGAACAGAGTACTTCACCGATGCACCTAGAGACACAGGAGAGATACATTAACTAACCCAGACCCAGCTGGTAGAGAACAGAGTACTTCACCGATGCACCTGGAGACACAGGAGAGATACATTAACTAACCCAGACCCAGCTGGTAGAGAACAGAGTACTTCACCGATGCACCTGGAGACACAGGAGAGATACATTAACTAACCCAGACCCAGCTGGTAGAGAACAGAGTACTTCACCGATGCACCTAGAGACACAGGAGAGATACATTAACTAACCCAGACCCAGCTGGTAGAGAACAGAGTACTTCACCGATGCACCTGGAGACACAGGAGAGATACATTAACTAACCCAGACCCAGCTGGTAGAGAACAGAGTACTTCACCGATGCACCTGGAGACACAGGAGAGATACATTAACTAACCCAGACCCAGCTGGTAGAGAACAGAGTACTTCACCGATGCACCTGGAGACACAGGAGAGATACATTAACTAACCCAGACCCAGCTTGTAGAGAACAGAGTACTTCACCGATGCACCTGGAGACACAGGAGAGATACATTAACTAACCCAGACCCAGCTGGTAGAGAACAGAGTACTTCACCGATGCACCTGGAGACACAGGAGAGATACATTAACTAACCCAGACCCAGCTGGTAGAGAACAGAGTACTTCACCGATGCACCTAGAGACACAGGAGAGATACATTAACTAACCCAGACCCAGCTGGTAGAGAACAGAGTACTTCACCGATGCACCTGGAGACACAGGAGAGATACATTAACTAACCCAGACCCAGCTGGTAGAGAACAGAGTACTTCACCGATGCACCTGGAGACACAGGAGAGATACATTAACTAACCCAGACCCAGCTGGTAGAGAACAGAGTACTTCACCGATGCACCTGGAGACACAGGAGAGATACATTAACTAACCCAGACCCAGCTGGTAGAGAACAGAGTACTTCACCGATGCACCTGGAGACACAGGAGAGATACATTAACTAACCCAGACCCAGCTGGTAGAGAACAGAGTACTTCACCGATGCACCTGGAGACACAGGAGAGATACATTAACTAACCCAGACCCAGCTGGTAGAGAACAGAGTACTTCACCGATGCACCTGGAGACACAGGAGAGATACATTAACTAACCCAGACCCAGCTTGTAGAGAACAGAGTACTTCACCGATGCACCTAGAGACACAGGAGAGATACATTAACTAACCCAGACCCAGCTGGTAGAGAACAGAGTACTTCACCGATGCACCTGGAGACACAGGAGAGATACATTAACTAACCCAGACCCAGCTTGTAGAGAACAGAGTACTTCACCGATGCACCTGGAGACACAGGAGAGATACATTAACTAACCCAGACCCAGCTGGTAGAGAACAGAGTACTTCACCGATGCACCTGGAGACACAGGAGAGATACATTAACTAACCCAGACCCAGCTGGTAGAGAACAGAGTACTTCACCGATGCACCTGGAGACACAGGAGAGATACATTAACTAACCCAGACCCAGCTGGTAGAGAACAGAGTACTTCACCGATGCACCTGGAGACACAGGAGAGATACATTAACTAACCCAGACCCAGCTGGTAGAGAACAGAGTACTTCACCGATGCACCTGGAGACACAGGAGAGATACATTAACTAACCCAGACCCAGCTGGTAGAGAACAGAGTACTTCACCGATGCACCTGGAGACACAGGAGAGATACATTAACTAACCCAGACCCAGCTGGTAGAGAACAGAGTACTTCACCGATGCACCTGGAGACACAGGAGAGATACATTAACTAACCCAGACCCAGCTGGTAGAGAACAGAGTACTTCACCGATGCACCTGGAGACACAGGAGAGATACATTAACTAACCCAGACCCAGCTTGTAGAGAACAGAGTACTTCACCGATGCACCTGGAGACACAGGAGAGATACATTAACTAACCCAGACCCAGCTGGTAGAGAACAGAGTACTTCACCGATGCACCTGGAGACACAGGAGAGATACATTAACTAACCCAGACCCAGCTGGTAGAGAACAGAGTACTTCACCGATGCACCTAGAGACACAGGAGAGATACATTAACTAACCCAGACCCAGCTGGTAGAGAACAGAGTACTTCACCGATGCACCTGGAGACACAGGAGAGATACATTAACTAACCCAGACCCAGCTGGTAGAGAACAGAGTACTTCACCTGCACCAAACAAACAAGAGATCAATATAAAACTCTTTCAATTCAAAACTAATCATGTGATACATCAATGTATCGTTGTTGCTGCTGAGCTGTGAAAATGACCTGACAACCTTCTGATTGAAACATCACACTTAATAATAACAATGGGAGCATTGAACAGTATCCACGTCTACCCAATAACCTGTATCCATTTGTTGTTCATCTCCTTATGGGAAGCAACTTATCTATCGATCTACAGTGCATTCGGAAAGACCTCTTGACTTCAGACCTCTTGACTTTTTCCACATTTTACAGCCTTATTCTAAAATGGATTAAATGGTTTTTTCCTCCCTCATCAAATCTACACATAATACCCCATAATGACAAAGCAAAAACAGGTTTTTAGAAATGTTTGCATATTCATAAAACATTTAAAAACTTAAAAATCACATATTTATTCAGACCCTTTACTCAGTACTTTGTTGAAGAACCTTTGGCAGGGATTAAAGCCTAGAGTCTTCTTGGGTATGGCACTACAAGCTTGGCACACCTGTATTTGGAGAGTTTCTCCCATTCTTCTCTGCAGATCCTCTCGAGCTCTGTGAGGTTGGATGGGGAGCATCGCAGATGCAGATATTTTCAGGTCTCTCCAGAGATGTTCGATCGGATTGAAATTTGGGCTCTGGTTGGGGCCACATGGACATTCAGAGACTTGTCCCGAAGCCACTCCTGTGTTGTGTTGGCTGTGTGCTTAGGGTCATTCTCCTGTTGGAAGGTGAACCTCCTGAGCGCTCTGAAGCAAGTTTTCATCAAGGATCTCTTTGTACTTTGCTCTGTTCATCTTTGCCTCGTTCCTGACTTGTCTCCCAGTCCCTGCCACTGAAAAACCTCCCAAGAGCATGATGGTGCCACCACCATGCTTCACCATAGGGATGGTGCCAGGTTTCCTCCAGACGTGAAGCTTGGCATTCAGGCCAAAGAGTTCAATCTTGGTTTCATCAGACCAGAGAATCTTGTTTCTCATGGTCAGAGTCCTTTAGGTGCCTTTTGGCAAACTCCAAGTATGTGCATTTTACTGAAGAGTGGCTTCCGTCTGACCACTCTACCATAAAGGCCTGATTGGTGGAGTGCTGCAGAGATGGGAGAAACTTTCAGAAGGACAACCATCTCCACAGAGGAACTCTGGAGCTCTGTCAGAGTGACCATCGGGTTCTTGGTCACCTCCCTAACCAAGGCCCTTCTCCCCCAATTGCTCAGTTTGGCGGGCGATCAGCTCTTGGAAGACTCTTGGTGGTTCTAAACTTCTTACATTTAAAGAATGATGGAGGCCACTGTTCTTGGTAGCCTTTCCCACATCTGTGCCTCGACACAATCCTGTCTCGGAGCTCTACGGACAATTCCTTCAACATCATGGCTTGGTATTTGCTCTGACATGCACTGTCAACTGTGGGAGCTTATATGTAGACAGGTGTGTGCCTTTCCAAATCATGCCCAATGAATTGGATTTACCACAGGTGGGCTCTAATCAAGTTGGAGAAACATCTCAATGATGATCAACTGAAACAGGATGCACCGGAGCTCAATTTCGAGTCTCATAGCAAAGGGTCTGAATACTTATGTAAATAAGGTATATAAAATCAAATGTTTATACATTTGCTAAAATGTCTAAAAACATGTTTTTGCTTTTTCATTATGGGGTATTGTGTGTAGATTGAGGGAAAAAATGTATCGAATACATTTTTGAATAAGGCTGTAACGTAACAAAATGTGTAAAAACTCAAGGTGTCTGAATACTATCCAAATCTATCCATCTATTCTCTCCTCACCTCTGAGTTTAAACTCCCTGGCGAGGAGAAGCTTGGTGGTCAGAGGGAAGGCCACCATCAGCATGGGGACGTAGGCAGAGCAGAGGTCGTTAGCTGTGAGGTAGACTAGGGCACCGCACCACAGCAGCAGGCTCACGTCAAAGTAGAGCTCCCCCAGCTCCAGACGACGTACACCCTGCAGGAGGACGACCAGACAGACCAGGTCAGCAAGGAACAATCCCTGTCACTGGTGTATTGATACAGTATGCAAGAGGAACACTCAGACAGACAGGGGTCAATAAGGGCAGACACAGACCGTCATCCATTCCCCCAAAATAGGCTTATCCATTTCATTGTTATATCAACACCAAGGTCTATCAAAATGTTTTTCTCTCATGGTTACTTGGCTGCATAGTCAACATAAAATTCAGTCAGATTGGTTTTGATGCATGTTTTATTGAGCTGCCTTACACAGACCATGTGAGAACCATGGAGAGAGAGTGAACTTCAGCCCAGATAGACCCACCCTGACATCCCACAGGCGAATGGCCAGGACTCTGCCTTTCGCTCTTCCCTCTACTTCTCTGTTTCTCTCCCTCTACTTTTCTCTCTCTCTCTCTCTCTCTCTCTCTCTCTCCCGGCACCACTTAGTGATGTGTGAATACCAACAAAGGTCTCATTCACAGAGTTTAAAACCACTCCATTATCACCAGTACTGTGTCTGAATCACACATAATTCTGACTCTGGTCATGGAGGAGAATGTTGTTTAATCTACCTCTTAATATCCTCTGTACGTTTACCCTGGCACTGTAGTGAAGTATGAACTACTGCCTTCAACTACAACAGTGGAGACTGGCGCCACTCAGGGTCCAGGCCTGGAGCTCTGCCACTCAGGGTCCAGGCCTGGAGCTCTGCCACTCAGGGTCCAGGCCTGGAGCTCTGCCACTCAGGGTCCAGGCCTGGAGCTCTGCCACTCAGGGTCCAGGCCTGGAGCTCTGCCACTCAGGGTCCAGGCCTGGAGCTCTGCCACTCAGGGTCCAGGCCTGGAGCTCTGCCACTCAGTGTCTCTGTAGGAAGCAAAGGCTAGCCTGCTACAGCACCACTACCTACCATAGAGCACTGGCATAAACCATTGGCTACATCCCAATATGCAGGCTAATATAGAACTGACAATACATGCCCAATACATTGCTTCATTCCAAGTGGTATGGTATGCCAGTGTGCATATTAAAATATATTGTCCACACCCGTGGAACAAATGCACCCAGGACAATACCAAAATAACCCAGCGTGGTTACAGCCAGAACAGAGAGGTCAATGACAGAAACAGAAGCGGAGTCTGTATAAACGTGGCTAGGCTGGGCATAGGACTGTAGCACTATTCACACAAGTCTGTTGAAAGCACAACTGTTGCTGTTTTAAACCTGCAGGGCTGAACTGAATAGTTTCAGAATAATATCTGTTACAAGCTTTTCAAAGCGTCTGGTCTGAGTGGTAGAACTTTTTCAGTCATATGACTGTGTGAGTTTCTGAGGTTTCTAACAGGCAAGGCTTCACATTGTGGTCAAAATAAAAAATAAAATAAAAATCGCTGCAGTATCGAGTAGGGCTGTCCCCGACAAAATAATTAATATTGGTCGACAGAAAGTAATCTGTTCTTTCGACTAATTGATTGGTAGAATTTGACTTGTTATTTTCCATACCTAGGTACACCCTATGTGTTTTAATGACATCAAAGCACCTGAGCTCAATGTGGAGTCTCATAGCGAAGGTTCTGAATACTTATGTAAATAAGTAAAAAATAAGCTAAAATTTCTAAAAACCTGTTTTTGCTTTGTCATTATGGGGTATTGTGTGTAGATTGATGAGAGAAAGAAACAGCCCTTTACCCATTTTAGAAAAGGGCTGTAACGTAACAAAATGTGGAAAAGGTCAAGGGGTCTGAATACTTTCCGAATGCACTGTATGCATTAAGATTGTCTGATGCTTTAAGCTCACTGTAGGATTAAATAACACACAAATGACTCAAGAGGGAGTCAGAGATCTAGAGGAGAAAACAACTTAACCCCGACCATCTTCCTCCTGCTGGCTTTCACAGATTCTGCCACTACTCTCCTGAAGTTGCCGGTAAAAGGCTACACGAAGAGTCAGCAACCTTTCTCATGTTGAATGCCAATTTATCTTACCATTTCTACCGATCTGCATGCCAGTTATGGTTTTCATGTGCACATTTTCATGGAACAGTTTCATTTAATTTATAATAACGTCTTCGTATTGTAAATGTTCTATCCAAATCTAAATGAAAATGATACAAACCTACAAAGTACCTTCTATTGCCATTGCTAGCTATGTAAAAAGTAGCTTATAAAGCCAACAAATAAAAACATTGCTGCCTGCAGGTAGAAAAAAAATCCTGAAAATAAATACTCTATAAATCACACTGTCTATGCATAGCCTGTCTGCAATGAACTTGAAACATTGTATCAACTATTAACTTGGGTCCAGCTGAAGCTTGAGCTAGCTAACTTGCGACATTGTATAAATACTCTGGGCCCTCAGAGTTTCTCCATACCAGTGAGCTCAGGACAGACACAGCTGTAGGCTATGTGCGTAATCAGGTAGGCCTATTTTATGTTTCACGGAATCAGAGCATTACTTTTTTCCCTTTCACTCTGAGTTGTTATCGAAAGGGACAGAGCTGGAAAGATTTTTCAAATACATTGAGGAACTATTGTCATTCTCAATGGATGTTAAAACAGACTTTGTTTGCCTGCTGTTTTAGGTGAAGAAAACATTACTTTGAGATGCTCCACAGCTCATTAGTGGTGGTGCGTTATGCCAATCAGATCCCCAATGGGCACACTTATATGCCAACATTTGCACGCAGGCCAGGTGGCCTATGTGTAATCAGGTGTGCGTCCTTACTCAACATTGACAGGAGCACTCCAATAAAAGACTATGACTAAATTGACAAAACTCGTAAATGGAATGAAATAAACCAAAACTTGTTTCTCACAAGTATAGCAGCATAGGTTGTGCGTTCTGCAAACAATGTGTCCACTGACAATGAGAACGGCAAAAGATTGGAATAATATGTTGAATGCATTAACAGAAATTAACATTGTAGATTAGAAATTATAGGAATTAACAGTAAATGTACTACTGGTGATATATGTAATGGGGAATTTATATTTACACTAACAATCAAAATGCAAACAATTCACACAATGAAGTAATGAAACAATGAATGTGCACAAATTGGCGGCACAAAACGCATTCTGGGAAAAGACCATTTTGCAGCCACACTCCCCTTCTTGGACTGTGTAATCCCCGCTGCCATATATAATCACTGAGTCCCTTCCCTGTTTCACACCTGGTAGTTTGGTGGATGGGACTACCAGCTCTCTGTAACCTAGAGGGCAACTAGTGGGTCCCTCTCCTCTATACCATGTTTCGTGTAGAATGACAATGTCTGTATTTCTGATTTGTATGGTGAAGTCTGGGTTCCTGCTCTTTAGGCCAAAGGCAGATGACCTCAGACCTTGTATATTCCAGGATGAGATAGTAAAAGCTTTCTGTTCCATAGTGTCTAGTGTTGCCATTTGTGTGGTTTAGGCCCGGACCATTAGGTGTGAGCAGAGCATGCTGGGTGTCTGGTGCATGCCTCTTGGGTCACAGGATGGGGCTTGGGCGGGTGTATTAGTGGAGGTTGGACCTGTTGCTCTACTCAAGGTCTGGGCATGTGCTGCTGCCATGTTGAGGTCCTTGCTGCAGGGGCAGGGGACATGGGCGGGGGCAGAAGTGGGCTGTTCTGTTGACTTCCCTGGGGGGGAGAACGGCTAGCTCCTATGAGTTGTTCATTGTCGCATCTCAGTTCTCACCTCTTCCTGCAGTGCTGTTAGCTGGGCTGTGTGTTCCTCTATTTCCTCAAGTTCTCTCACCTCAGACCGGAGTGCAGCCAGCTCTCCCAGACAGTCATTCATCTCCACCTTCAGCCCTTCAGGTCCTGTTGGGGGAGGGGTGTGTGGTTGTGCTGGTCTGTTTTGTGATTCTGTGCTGTCTGGTGTGTGTGGACTAGCTCACCATCTCTGAATGTATCCCTCTCGACTATGGGGGTGACTCTCCTCATCTGCAGGGCAGTTTGAAGAGGTGTGATCAGACTAGCTTGGAGTGGAGTAGTCGTCATCAAGAGAGAGCTTCTCCTGCCGTGCTCTTCTGTGGAAGTCTGTGGAAGTCCTGCTGAAAGTGTTTTGAAGTTTCCCTCCTCCACTGTTCCATTGTTGTACAGATTGAATAGGTTGTCTCAGGGTCCTTGTTTTCAGGTTCTGATCTCCCACCCTCTGCCAATACCCTCTCTCTTGAAGGACGGTGCTGTGCTCTTATAGCAGTGTGCAATGCCCAGGGATGGTCTGTGTAGAAGATTAAGTTGCTTTCTTTCCTATTTTTGTAGCAGTCAGCAAAAAGTGTCTCTGGATTGTCCATGAGGAGCTTCTCTTTGTAATCTTTCTCGTTTTTTATATCCAAGGGATACTGTACTGTAGTGACCTCTGCAAAGGGGGAATGTTTGAGCAGGGGACAAAATTTGGTTGGAGGAGGAACTCTGCTGCCATAGTTGGGCTGAAGGACTTTCACACCTCTCACTTCACACTTTAGTGCTAATTGAAGTTGCAGCAGGATCAGTTCTTTCCTAGCAAGCTTGGTAGCCTTTTAATTTAGCATTCAGCCTTTATAAAGTAAAATATCTAGAGATGATTGTAATGTTATTTTCCTTCTAGGCTTTAGAAGTAGCTTCAGACTGAACATTAATCAGTTCCAGGTTGAGTTTCTGTTGTGCTTCTATCGCTGGTAGTTGGGTTTTCAGAAAGTTTGCTGGATAGCAGTAACAAACATTAGCAGTGAGAATTTTGTCCAAAACGAGGCTGTGAGTTTGCATTTGGAATTAAGGTTAGGTTGTGGAGGGTAGTATCATGTATATATCCTTGTAAAAAAAAATCTAAACTCTAAATCTATCTTTTTGTAGAATAATTCTGAAAGATTCAGGAGCTCATCTGCTCATGAACTTCCCAGTCAACTGCATCTATAGGCTACACTGAGGTTTTTCTTTCAGACTATCTGGTATTAGTGCTGAAGCTTTTGGGTCTAACTGTACTACCGCCATATAGGCCACACATTTACATTTACATTTAAGTCATTTAGCAGACGCTCTTATCCAGAGCGACTTACAAATCGGTGCGTTCACCTTAAGACATCCAGTGGAACAGCCACTTTACAATAGTGCATCTAAATCTTTTAAGGGGGGAGAAGGATTACTTTATCCTATCCTAGGTATTCCTGAAAGAGGTGGGGTTTCAGGTGTCTCCGGAAGGTGGTGATTGACTCCGCTGTCCTGGCGTCGTAAGGGAGTTTGTTCCACCATTGGGGGGCCAGAGCAGCGAACAGTTTTGACTGGGCTGCGCGGGAACTGTACTTCCTCAGTGGTAGGGAGGCGAGCAGGCCAGAGGTGGATGAACGCAGTGCCCTTGTTTGGGTGTAGGGCCTGATCAGAGCCTGGAGGTACTGAGGTGCCGTTCCCCTCACAGCTCCGTAGGCAAGCACCATGGTCTTGTAGCGGATGCGAGCTTCAACTGGAAGCCAGTGGAGAGAGCGGAGGAGCGGGGTGACGTGAGAGAACTTGGGAAGGTTGAACACCAGACGGGCTGCGGCGTTCTGGATGAGTTGTAGGGGTTTAATGGCACAGGCAGGGAGCCCAGCCAACAGCGAGTTGCAGTAATCCAGACGGGAGATGACAAGTGCCTGGATTAGGACCTGCGCTGCTTCCTGTGTGAGGCAGGGTCGTACTCTGCGGATGTTGTAGAGCATGAACCTACAGGAACGGGCCACCGCCTTGATGTTAGTTGAGAACGACAGGGTGTTATCCAGGATCACGCCAAGGTTCTTAGCGCTCTGGGAGATGGTTGGGAGCTCACCCCCAATGAAGCGCAGTTGGCTACCAGATGGTGATACAACCAAATCAAATCTAATTTTATTCGTCACATGTGCGAAATACCTACAACGCTTACTTACGAGCACTTAACCAAAAATGCTAAATAAACAAATGGAAAAATAGTACATTGAGCCTCTGGAATACACGCCTGGGAACGGGCAGAAAAGGTTAATGTCGATCCACGAAGGAAAAAAGGACGATGTCGGAGTTTACTTCAATAAGAGAAAAGCTGTGAAATGTAGAGTTGAAAATAAAGAGAAGGGAGGACCAGAAAGTAATGTTTGGGAAAGATTTGGTGAAGTGGTACAAGAGGATGATAACAGTGTTGTGTGGTGATTGTGAGGCGCTGTACAAATTCAACAGTCACAAGATCGGACTTCAAATAGGCCAATGACAGGTCAAGGGAACTGTAGCCTACTGTTCAGATGGGTAAAATGGAAACTGAAATCTGGACTCTGACTGTAGGTCTATAACCTCTCACATTGCCTTAACATTAACTCCTGCAGAATTAAACATTTCTTGCACTAAAATGATACACCAAACATAGGCTACATTTTGACTGGGGAACAGGAGTAGAGAAATAGGATTTATTTATTTCAGCATCTTGAGAGAATGTGAATGGTCAGTTAGATACCGTCTGTAGAGGTGCTATATTTATCAGCATCATAAACACTGATAGTACTTCAACCACATTAAATATGCACCCAAGCTGAACTGAAATCTAATCAGAAACATGTTGGCTCGTTTACACAGCTTTCTATTTCCGTACAACCGGTTAAACTCATGTCCTTCAGAAACTTGGCAAAGAAAATCATTTCTCTTTTTTTTTTGCTATTGCACTTCCTCCCCGATCCCTAAACGTCTTTGCTCTGAGAAAGAAGCAGAAATGACAGAGAACTTTACCAATGTCAACTAGGTTGAAGTGTTCATTCTATCGATTTATGGTGAGCAAGGGTTTATTTAGTCTTTTAGGGCAGTGGTTCCCAAACGTTTTATAGTCCCGTACCCCTTCAAACATTCAACAACCAGCTGCGTTCTGTCAAATAGCACCAGGGTCAGCGCACTGTCAAATGTTGTTTTTTACCATCATTGTAAGCCTGCCCCACACACACACACACACACACACACACACACACACACACACACACACACACACACACACACACACACACACACACACACACACACACACACACACACACACACACTGTCTTAACAGCGCGATTTGCCAAGACAGGATACTCTGAGCGCAGCCCAATCCAGAAATCTGGCAGTGGCTTCTGATTCAATTCAATTTTCACAGAATCGCTTATTGCAATTTTGATGAGGCTCTCTTGTTCAGATATCGGTAAGTGGAATGGAGGCAGAGCATGAAAAGGGATAATGAATCCAGTTGTTTGTGTTGTCTGTTTCGGGAAAGTACCTGAGTAATTGCAGCACCCAACTCATTCAGGTGCTTTGCTGTATCACATTTGACATTGTCCGTAAGCTTGTTCATTTGCACCCAAAAATTATACAATGATGGAAAGACCTGTGTGTTGTCCTTGTTAATGCAGACAGAGAGGAGCTCCAACTTCTTAATCATAGCCTTAATTTTGTCCCGTATATTGTATATAGTTGTGGAGAGTCCCTGTAATCCTAGATTCAGATCATTCAGGCGAGAAAAAACATCACCCAGATAGGCCAGTTGTGTGAGAAACTCGTCATCATGCAAACAGTCAGACAAGTGAAAATGATGGTCAGTAAAGAAAACTTTAAGCTCGTCTCTCAATTCTAAAAAAAATTGTGTCAATAGTTTGTCCCTTGATAACCAGCGCACTTCTATATGTTGTAAAAGCGTTACATGGTCGCTCCCCATATCATTGAATAATGCAGAAAATACACGAGAGTTCAGGGGCTTTGCTTAAACAAAGTTAACCATTGTCACTGTAGCATCCAAAACATCTTTCAAGCTGTCAGGCATTCCCTTTGCAGCAAGAGCCTCTCGGTAGATGCTGCAGTGTACCCAAGTGGCGTCGGGAGCAACTGCTTGCACGCGCATTACCACTCCCATTACCACAGCCTGTCATGGCTTTTGTGCCATCAGTACAGATACCAACACATCTTGACCACCAAAGTCCATTTGATGTCACAAAGCTGTTCAGTACTTAAAAAATATATTTTCCTGTTGTCCTGGTTTCCAGAAGAGGAAGTCTTTCTTAATTGAACACCCATAAACATAACAGACGTATACCAGGAGCTGTGCCAGTCTGTTGACTCATCCAGCTGTAACGCATAGAATTCACTGGCTTGTATGCAAAGCAGTAATTGTTTCAAAACATCTCCTGCCATGTCTGATGCATTGTGAAAGTTGTGAAACAGTGTTGTTTGATGAAGACATTGTCTGTATAGTTTTTGGGGCCTTTTGGGCCCAGCATTGTCCCAGCCATATCCGCAGCAGCAGGAAGAATTAAGTCCTCCACAATAGTATAGGGCTTGCCTGTCCTAACCACTCGGTAGCTCACCATATAAGACGCTTCTAGACCCTTCTTATTAAGTGGTATATGTTGATTTTGTTGCTTTTGATATTGTGTTGTTATTTAGCTGAACACTAGATGGTTTCATTTTATTTTTGGCAGTGAAACGAGGCTACTCAGGCGAGAATAAAACATCACCCAAATGTATAGCCCCGTTGGAAAATCTAAATGGACTGTTTGAAAATGTTTATCACATTTTTATTTGGCGTACCCCCGACAGCATTGCACATACCCCAGTTTGATAATAGCTGTCCTAGGGCAACATACTGAATCCATAGACATTACAGTCCAATTGGAAAGTATTCAGACCTCTTGACTTTTTCCACATTTTGTTACGTTACAGCCTTATTCTAAAATTGATTAAATCGTTTTTTTCCCCCTCATCAATCTACACACAATATCCCATAATGGCAAAGCAAAAACAGGTTTTTAGAAATATTACATTAACTCAGTACTTTGTTGAAGCACCTTTGGCAGCGATTACAGCCTCAAGTCTTCTTGAGTATGACGCTACACCTGTATTTGGGGAATTTCTCCCATTCTTCTCTGCAGATCCTCTCAAGCTCTGTCAGGTTGGATGGGGAGCGTCGCTGCACAGCTATTTTCAGGTCTCTCCAAAGATGTTTGATCAGGTTCAAGTCCAAGCTCTGGCTTGGCCACTCAAGGACATTCAGAAACTTGTCCCGAAGCCACTCCTGCATTGTTGTCCTATTGGAAGGTGAACCTTCGCGCCCAATCATGAGCACTCTGGAGCAGGTTTTCATCAAGGATCTCTCTGTACTTTGCTCCGTTCATCTTTCCCTCGATCCTGACTAGTCTTCCAGTCCCTACCACTGAAAAACATCCCCACAGCATGATTCACCGTAGGGATGGTGCCAGGTTACCTCCAGACGTGACGCTTGGCATTCAGGCCAAAGATTTCAATCTTGGTTTCATCAGACCAGAGAATCTTGTTTCTCATGGTCTGAGAGTTCTTTAGATGCCTGTTGGCAAACTCCAAGTGGGCTGTCATGTTCCTTTTACTGAAGAGTGACTTCAATCTGGCCACTCTACCATAAAGGCCTGATTGGTGGAGTGCTGCAGAGATGGTTGTCCTTCTGGAAGGTTCTCCCATCTCTACAGAGGAACTCTGGAGCTCTATCAGAGTGATCATCGGGTTCTTGGTCACCTCCCTGACCAAGGCCCTTCTCCCCCGATTGCTCAGTTTGGCTGGGCGGCCAGCTCTAGAAAGAATCTTGCTGGTTCCAAACTCCATTTAAGAAGGATGGAGGCCACTGTGTTCTTGGTACCCTTCCCCAGATCTGTGCCTCGACACAATCCTGTCTCGGATTGGGCAATTCCTTCAACCTCATGGCTTGGTTTTTGCTCTGACATGCACTGTCAACTGTGGAATAAGGCTGTAGCATCTTAGAATGTGGAAAAGGAAAGGGGTCTGAATACTTTCCCAGATGCACTGTATGACAGAAGAGAAGCTTCATGTATCTAATTATAGACAAGTTTACTAACAAATAGTCTACCAAAATGTTGGAAATTATAAGCAGAAACATATCTAAATCAGTCAACAACAACAAAAAACATCCTGCACCCCCATTCAGAAATATGGTTCTGCCGTCTCGGACTAGCCTACAACTAGAGGGTTAGGTGTGGGCCTCGGATTGTCACATTTTTTACATATAGTCGGGTGGTTGTGGATGGGTTATTAGCAGTTGCGGGTGAGTGCGGGAGAACAAACAACTGACCCATGCACCACTAACACAAACACACGCAGCTCACCCCGTAGTAGAGGTTCTTGGCCAGTGTGTGGATCAGGACCATCGTCCCAGTGGCAGCTGAACCGTACATAAAGATGCATGTATAGAAGTCATTGTACCTAGAAGACAACGGAGAAAAAAAAACTATATTCATGCAAAATGATATGACTTATACTTCTATAAGTAATGACAATATTCTATATTGTTTAAATAATGAAGTTGTCCTCTAAAGTGTGTGGTAGGGGCGATCCAATATAAACACACAGGAAGAAGATTGATTGGATACATTTACTTCCATACATCTTCTCTTGTTATACTCTGGACATTTTTTATTTATGTCTAAATGGTGAAATAAATGTTGTCTAAATAAACTAGAAAAAGTACATTTCCTGAAGAAAATGTGTGTTTCAAGTGTTAATACCAGAACATGGATCGTCCTGTCAGCGACACAACCAAGGCTATGATGAGCACTGTCAGCAGAGTGACCAACCAGCTGAGGATGACGACCGCTGTGGCATAGGCCAGCTCCTTGATGTAACGGCCTCCTAGGAAAGAGAGAGGGACATACAGTACACAGCTAGTCAGGGACGGGGTCAATTCAGGAAGTAAACTGTAATTATATTTTCCCCTGTAGAAAGCCAATGAGGAAAATGTACATTAGAATTAGAATGTCAGTTTACTTCCTGAATTCAAATGGAATTTACCCCAACTCTGCTGTACACAGATAGTCATTAATCCTTTAACACACTTTAGAGGGAAATATCCAATAAAGGTCCCCCACATTACCAAACCCATCCTGCTCTGCTCAAACACATAAACCCTTTACACTCATGGGGACTGGCCTATATGGATAGGGCTAAATAGAAATGTTTCTTACAGAAGAAATATGAAAAGCATAACCATGGTAGGAATGAAAAAGGGAACTATTTGGAGATTATGGGAAAATTATTAGAGCAAAGTTGAGGATACCTGACAAAACTGAATCCCAACATTACACTGTTGATTTCGTGTGTCTTTGACATTTACTGTACTCTTCGATGCATTTGTTCATGACAAAATTTGACAATACTCCCCGCCTTCACACAATTGGTGTTGTTTGCGCCATCCAAAACCAGTCCATTATAAATCGCGATCTGGGTCAAGTCGAAATCTATGCTCATGATGTCACTTACCCACATTACTGGGATGGGAGCACTTCTTAAATAGGTAGAGGAAGGTTGCCATGGCAGTCATGTAGTTGATGATGGTACCAACGCGGGCCGGGTACGCCACCACCACCACGCCAAGCAGGTCGAAGAACACCATGTTGCCATGACGATACTCCGACGAGTCCGCCAGCTCCTCAGACATCACCAGGTGCTTCAGTACCGCCAGGATGTTGTCACCTAGGGATACGGGAAGGAGGTTAAGTAAAGTGAAGTCAAATTTGATTTATTGAACCCACTGGTATAAATTGGGTACAAAACAGGCCTCTCTTCCAAATGAGATTTAAGGTAGAATTTGTATTTATTAGAGATTGCCATTAGCTGCTAAAAACATAGTTTATGATGAGACTGAGAAGACATTTCTAAAAAGCTGTTACATTTGACATTCAGTCTAAAAAGCTCTTTGGCCTAACAGTTATATCCATGGACATTATTTATTTTATTTTATCTTTATCTTTTCTAGGCAAGTCATTCGATGTCGGCCTAGGAACAGTGGGTTAGCTGCCTTGTTCAGGGGCAGAACGACAGATTTTTTAAAACATTTTTTAAACTTGCCAGCTCGGGGATTCGATCTTTCAACCTTTTGGTTACTAGTCCAACGCTCTAACCACCAGGCTACCTGCCGCCCCATTAGATGAGAGGGTTTGTCTGATCAAGTCCCAGCTGGATTATATTGGTGTTGTGCCCTTTAGCCTGAAACGCTGCAGTGATTCGCTGGTATACCGAGTAGTGCTTCAATAGAAGCATTTTCTAAACAAACAATGCAATGTATCAATCATTAAACCAACAACAGACAGACAAAGGGACCAGTGGGAGGATGAAAAACATGAATGTGCTGCATTCTATGCCAAGACAACATCAATCCCTAAACAAATAGAACACAAAATGCAGGGATACATAAACGTACTGTGTTTGTCTAGCATAGCGTTAGTGCGTTGTGATTAGACTATGGGATGGGTCAGTTGTGCTGCCTGTCTGTGATGTCCCCTGCTGTCGGTGGGTTATGAATGATCTCAGTATGCTGCAGAGCTGGGTTCAAATAATATAGAAAATTATTTAAAAGCTTTGTCTGTGCTTGCCTGGCTTAAATGGACCAATAGAAATGTCCAAAACAGCAAATCGCACACATCTGTCACTCCATGGTAAACTAGTCTAGAGAAAATGCTTAAATTATTTGAAAGATTTCCAATAGTAACTGAACCAAGGTCTGGTATGCTGCTAGTGCATCTCCCCCTCTCTGTTTGCTTGAAAACACAAAAGTAAGTAAACAGCAGCCTAGCCTGGTAAAATGGCCTGCCGTGCACAAAGCTCCATTGTTCCAGTGTTCCGTTTGATATCTCCACGGAGTCCGTTCTGCCCCCAGAACGCAAACATAAAGCATTGCTTTCATTTGGACATTGGCTGCCTGGTAGCCTGGAATCCAAACTGACTTAGCTGTGTTTAAACTGAAACAGTGGTGAGCCACAGCTTTCAGTCTGGTTTAAGCAGGCTAGCTTGGCTGGTCCTCTGGGTTGGGGGAAACTAGGCCTCGTCATACTGAAATTATTTGATGTTTAGAGTTTCACTAATTCCCTCCATCCAGTCAGAGATTAAGAATTACACTACAAATTGACAAAGGAATAAGTGATTTGCATCTAGTTTTGAAGCAGAACTAAGAGCATTTATCTTTAGTAGTTTTGAACCAGATTACAACCAGAACTAACAGCATGTACAGTTGAAGTCGGAAGTTTACATACACCTTAGCCAAATATATTTAAACTCAGTTTCACAATTCCTGACATTTAATCAGAGTAAAAATTCCCTGTCTTAGGTCAGTTAGGATCACCACTATATTTTAAGAATGTGAAATGTCAGAATAATAGTAGAGAGAATGATTTATTTCAGCTTTTATTTCTTTCATCACATTCCCAGTGGGTCAGAAGTTTACATACACTCAATTAGTATTTGGTAGCGTTGCCTTTAAATAGTTTAACTTGGGTCAAACGTTTTGGGTAGCCTTCCACAAGCTTCCCACAATAATGACAGAGCTGGTGTAACTGAGTCAGGTTTGTAGACCTCCTTGCTCGCAAACACTTTTTCAGTTCTGCCCACACATTTTCTATAGGATTGAGGTCAGGGCTTTGTGATGGACACTCCAATACCTTGACTTTGCTGTCCTTAAGCCATTTTGCCATAACTTTGGAAGTATGCTTGGGGTCATTGTCCATTTGGAAGACCCATTTGCGACCAATCTTTAACTTCCTGACTGATGTCTTGAGATGTTGCTTCAATATATCCACATAATTTTCTTTCCTCATGATGCCATCTATTTTGTGAAGTGCACCAGTCCCTCCTGCAGCAAAGCACCCCCACAACATGATGCTGCCATCGTCGTGCTTCACAGTTGGGATGGTGTTCGTCAGCTTGCAAGCCTCCCCCTTTTTCCTCCAAACATAACGATGGTCATTATGGCCAAACAGTTCTATTTTTGTTTCATCAGACCAGAGGACATTTCTCCAAAAAGTACGATCTTCGTCCCCATGTGCAGTTGCAAACCGTAGTCTGGCTTTTTTATGGCGGTTTTGGAGAAGTGGCTTTTTCCTTGCTGAGCTGCCTTTCAGGTTATGTCGATATGGGACTTGTTTTACTGTGGATATATATAATTTTGTACCTGTTTCCTCCAGCATCTTCACAAGGTCCTTTGCTCTTGTTCTGGGATTGATTTGCACTAAAGTACATTCATCTCTAGGAGACAGAACGCGTTCACTTCCTGAGCGGTATGACGGCTGCGTGGTCCCATGGTGTTTATACTTGTGTTTATGCAGATGAACGTGGTAACTTCAGGCGTTTGGAAATTGCTCCCAAGGATGAACCAGACTTGTGGGGGTCAACAATTTTTTTCTGAGGTCTTGGCTGATTTCTTTTGATTTTCCCAAGATGTCAAGGCACTGAGTTTGAAGGTAGGCCTTGAAATACATCCACAGGTACACCTCCAATTGACTCAAATTATGTCAATTAGCCTCAGAAGCTTCTAAAGCCATGACATTTTCTGGAATTTTCCAAGCACAGTCAAATTAGTGCATGTAAACTTTGACCCACTGGAATTGTGAACAGTGAATTATAAGTGAAATAGTCTGTCTGTAAACAATTGTTGGAAAAATGACTTGTGTCATGCACAAAGTAGATGTCCTAACCGACTTGTCAAAACTATAGATTGTTAACAAGAAATTTGTTGAGTGGTTGAAAAACAAGTTTTAATGACTCCAACCTAAGTGTCTGTAAACTTCTGACTTCAACTGTATCTATAGTAGTTTTGGACCAAATTACAACCAGAACTAACAGCATGTATCTATAGTAGTTTTGGACCAGATTACAACCAGAACTAACAGCATGTATCTATAGTAGTTTTGGACCAGATTACAACCAGAACTAAGAGCATGTATCTATAGTAGTTTTGGACCAGATTACAACCAGAACTAACAGCATGTATCTATAGTAGTTTTGGACCAGATTACAAGCAGAACTAACAGCATGTATCTATAGTAGTTTTGGACCAGATTACAACCAGAACTAACAGCATGTATCTATAGTAGTTTTGGACCAGATTACAACCAGAACTAACAGCATGCATCTATAGTAGTTTTGAACCAGATTACAACCAGAAGTGAGAACATGAATCTAGTTTTGGACCAGATGTTAGGATAAAGATGAATTACTTGTAAAAACAGATCCTGGTCCATTTATCATGGTGGTAGTGGACAGACCAATACCTTCTAAGCTATGGGGAAAATACTCTTTTCACGCCACTTCAATACCGAACTGCTTTCTCGCAGCAAGTTAAGAGAATTTTAACGTAGCAGGTTAGTAGAATTACCGCAGCAGGTTAGGAGAATTATGCTTACACAATCACATATACAGTATCTCTTATGTGTGGGAATACTTTGGGAGACATTTCCAAAATTAAAATAACTTGGAGTTCATTTGCCTGTGTTTTTACAGTCTTATGTCCAACAATAAAAAAAATTGCTCAGAAAACTTGGGGAACCAAATAAATCCTGCGGGGCGCCAGTTAGGGAACCCTGCTTTAAGATATACACTCTTCCTCGTCTGTTCTTTCTCCACCATACAGGGTTAGACTGCTATGTTGTTCAAAATAACTCAACAGGCTAGTAATATCTCATGACGGTCTTGATGGGCTGCTTCTATTTTAGATACTTTATTTCCCCCACTACTGTTTATGAGTGGATAAGTTTATGCTACCTGGTAGTTAGAGGTTAGAGTAGAGTGCTTGGTTGAGCAGTATGTTGTGTTTATGCTACTTGGTAGTTAGAGGTTAGAGTAGAGTGCTTGGTTGAGCAGTATGTTGTGTTTATTCTACTTGGTAGTTAGAGGTTAGAGTACTTTAGTGCTTGGTTGAGCAGTATGTTGTGTTTATGCTACTTGGTAGTTAGAGGTTAGAGTAGAGTGCTTGGTTGAGCAGTATGTTGTGTTTATTCTACTTGGTAGTTAGAGGTTAGAGTAGAGTGCTTGGTTGAGCAGTATGTTGTGTTTATTCTACTTGGTAGTTAGAGGTTAGAGTAGAGTGCTTGGTTGAGCAGTATGTTGTGTTTATGCTACTTGGTAGTTAGAGGTTAGAGTAGAGTGCTTGGTTGAGCAGTATGTGGTGTTTATTCTACTTGGTAGTTAGAGGTTAGAGTAGAGTGCTTGGTTGAGCAGTATGTGGTGTTTATTCTACTTGGTAGTTAGAGGTTAGAGTAGAGTGCTTGGTTGAGCAGTATGTGGTGTTTATTCTACTTGGTAGTTAGAGGTTAGAGTAGAGTGCTTGGTTGAGCAGTATGTGGTGTTTATTCTACTTGGTAGTTAGAGGTTAGAGTAGAGTGCTTGGTTGAGCAGTATGTGGTGTTTATTCTACTTGGTAGTTAGAGGTTAGAGTAGAGTGCTTGGTTGAGCAGTATGTGTGCTACAGACAGTGGGGGTGTTTAAGCTACCTTGGCGTGAAGGTTAGAGGAGAGTGCTTGGTTGAGCAGTATGTGTGCTACAGACAGTGGGGGTGTTTAAGCTACCTTGGCGTGAAGGTTAGAGGAGAGTGACCGTTGGTAGAGGTTGAGCAATGTGAGGTGTGCTATAGCCGACAGCAGATTGTGTTTACACTACCAGGGAGTTAAGTGCTTGTTTGAGCAGTCGTTTTCATTAATGGATGGAATGGGGAGAGAGCGTAGGGAGCAGAGAGGGGCTACCTAGCTGTGTTGAGGACTAGGTTGTGAGCTACAGCCTACGGTACAGTAGCACTGTCATTGATAAATGAGATATGGAGAGGGAAGGAGGGAGGGAGAGAGGGAAGGAGGGTAAAACACACTGTAATGGGTCAGAGTGCTCGTCTGAAGTGGGCTCTGAGGAATAGAAAGAGGTTGTCTGTCTGTACTAAAGTCAGTCTGACCGGTTGTTTGGAGTCATTTGTAAACTAACCTACAGCAGATCTGTCTGTCTGGCATTCTGAGCTGAGCGTAGCCTACAGCAGATCTGTCTGTCTGGCATTCTGAGCTGAGCGTAGCCTACAGCAGATCTGTCTGTCTGGCGGCCTGAGCTGAGCGTAGCCTACAGCAGATCTGTCTGTCTGGCGGCCTGAGCTGAGCGTAGCCTACAGCAGATCTGTCTGTCTGGCGGCCTGAGCTGAGCCGAGCAAGGGAGCACAAAGAGAAGGAGAGGAGAGAAGAAGAGAAGAGAAGGTTATGAGAGGTGTAGATTGCCCATCTGGCCTGAGCTGAGCATTGGCATGTGGAGAGACGGAGTGAAGTTGATGGAGGGAGGTACAGCTTGCCTGATCTGATGGCGGGCGTTAGTGACCGTCCAGGACACAGCTCTGTACACCTCAGCGTCTGGCACATCGCCACGTGAGCCAGCAGAGTGTGGTGCTGCAGTGACATGCTTGGTTCACCCTGGGAAGAAGGCATAGCCCACTTCCTCATGCTTAACCCCCACCAACAAGGACCTGAGCTGAGCTAGCCAAACACCATGGTAGAAGTCTCCTCAGACTCCCAGACACATGCATCACCAGCCTCAGATTGGAGACGGAGAAACGGCCCTCATCCCACACACAGACAACAGTCTCTGTTCATAACGGAGAAAGCACCGCTATGGGGCCCGTAGAACTTACCTGCCCTCTGGATGGAGTCGGTCAGTATTCTGTCGGATGTGTCGTACTTGGTGTGGTAGAGGAAACCGTTCTCAATGAAGGCCAAATCAATTCCTACAGAGACACACAGAGAGGGACAAGAGGGTCAGGTCAGTGAGATTAACAATGCTCAGGTGGGGGGTATGGGAATGAACTGTTCATCTAGAGGCTAATGAGAAACACACTAAAGGATGAACTCAGACAACCATTAAATAAAGTGAAGTCGGATAGGCAGTCGGCTAGTCTGCCAGTCGGCTAGTCTGCCAGTAGGCATGACAGCAGAGCGGAGATCTAAGAAGGCAGAAGTTTTACCTTACCTGGAATGTTTCCAAAATCCCTGTAGATGCGGAAGTCCGTGTCAGATGGGATCACACCGCTCTGGAAGACTTCCTGTCCCACCACCGAGGCAAAGGGATGTTTGGCAGCATGGACATAGGCCTGGACCAACCAGGGGTTCTCAGGACCTGTGTGTGTGTGTGTGTGTGTGTGTGTGTGTGTGTATATGCACGCATGTGTGTGTGTATGTGTGTGTGTGTGTGTGTGTGTGTGTGTCAATGAAGGAGAGCCAAGACAGGAGGGACTCGTAAAAGATGTGAAACCACCACTTTAAACTTGTACGTAGAGTCCATCCTTTAAAGCAGGGGTTCTTAAACGTTTTCAGCCTTGGACCCAAATGAGAAATTCTGTGTTTTCCTGGGACCCAAGCTTAGGAAAATATGGAACTATACGTAAATATTGGTACATTTCATTGCCGTTATGCCTAAAACAAATGCAATATAGACAAAAACAAATAATGAAATACCCATATAAATATCTATTCATGTTTATTTTACCCATTAAAAACCCATTAAAGGTTGGAACTGTAGCTGTTGAAATACAATAAATAATTTTCATTCTGAACTGGAAAAAAACTGACTGATCACATCACACAGATGTATAACAGAACCACAGGGGGCTGCTGAGGGGAGGGAGGTTCATAATAATGGCTGGAACGGAGAGAATGGAATGGCATCAAACACATGGAAACCATGTGTTTGATGTATTTGATACCATTCAGCTAATTCCGCACAAAACACATTGCGGGTGATACTCGTTATTTCTCAAAGTTTGTACAAAACCAAGAGAGAGAAACTCATCGCTCTATTTGCGTTTCATGACGATTGAGCTCAGTCAGAACTTGTGGCCATTTGATGACAGGGGTGAGTGATGGCGAGTGGGAATGACAAGTCAGTGGCTGAGAGCACATCATCTGCTGCTGAACGACAGAGCTGCAGCGTGTGGGTCGCGGAGTGTTCTTCAAGAAAACTGCAGAAAAAAGATCTGGTAAACGACGAAGCACACACATCTTCCTCCCACTTGCGTGGCTGCCAAACTGAGCTGAGATACAGCTGCTAAACAGAGATCGCATTGAACAGTGAGCACAGTTTCACTTGAACAAATCAATTCCAGTAATTCATTAAATAATTATACATGAACTATGACACTTCGCGCCCCACTATTAACAGGGGTCTGAATACTTTCCGAATGCACTGTATGCATCAAGCTTGTCTGATGCTTTAAGCTCACTGTAGGATTAAATAACACACAAATGACTCAAGAGGGAGTCAGAGATCTAGGGAAGATAAGTTTAACCCGACCATCTTCCTCCTGCTGGCTTTCACAGATTCTGCCACTACTCTCCTGAAGTTGCCAGTAAAAGGCTACACGAAGAGTCAGCAACCTTTCTCATGTTGAATGCCAATTTATCTTACGATTTCTACCGATCTGCATGCCAGTTGTGATTTTCATATACACATTTTCATGGAACAGTTTCATTTAATTTATAATAACATCTTCATATGTCAAAATCATTGTCATGTGGTTAATCAAAATGATATCCAAATCTGCAGAAGTCAGGGCATTCACACTTCTTGTGCTTCAATGAGCAGTGCAGAGCTGTTGTCAAGGAAGTGAGTTTGTGTTTTCTACAGGATGTACCGCCCCCACCTTCCGTCAACCAATCAGGTCAATGCAGAGCTATACAGAGCCCTCCACATTGTTATAACATTTGGGAGGAGCATAGCGATGCGGTACAGGGCTGGATTTGCCCTCTGGAGGCTCCGCAATTGCGTCCCACCCTCCATATGGAGCCTCCGACCACATTTTCAGATCAAGCATAAATTGTCTTTTAGTCTAGGCCTCCACAATGGATTAGTTCACTGAGATGGGCGAATATATATATATATATATATATATATATATATAGTTTACCCCAATTAGTGAGATGGGCGAATATATATATATATATATATATATATATATATATATATATATAGTTTACCCCAATTAGTCCGACCAGTCTACTAATTGGGGTAAATTCCAAGCATAAGATATTCACATTTACAACAGCAGCCAGTTTCTTTCTGCCGCCAGTGAATTGATTTTCCTAACACACCTCTCTCTCTCCTCAAGCTGACATTGCTGGGGGCCATTTGCATTCTGCAGGTGTTCCTGTACGACAGCTCTATTCCGTTCCCTGAGGGCCAGGAAGGTTTGTTCAGCTGCTGACACAGACACCTGAATAAATATGTTCCATTGGCCTGGATCCAGGTCCAATCACTGGTCTAAAACACAGAGTAGGTAGAAGTTGCCCCTAACCCCTACCCCACAGATCTAGGATCAGATACTACTTTATTTCTTCTCCTGGTCAAGGTTAGGTTTGGGAGTAGGCTAATCTGATCCTAGATCGGTGGTGTAGGGGGCACCTTCTACTTAGAAAACACCAATTCTTTGTCCCCCCACCCCCACTGCCTCCACCTACCACCTGTGTGTGTGTGTGTGTGTGTGTGTGTCCACCTACCGGTCTGAAACACCACCTCTTTGCCGCCCACCCCTGCAGCCTCCAGGTTGATGAAGGCTCGGACCTGCTTGGCCCAGGGATGCTGAGTGATGAAGCCATGACTCGCCTGGGGTGCAGGGGAGAAGATGTTTATAAAAAAATATTTCACATTCCATATTATGTCATTTAATATCCTTTTACAAGAACAAGCAACCCTTACACAAGAGGAATAGCATTTATGATTCTGGCTGAAAATGTATGTTCACTCGAAATGTGATTGTGTAAACTTAGTTGACCTCCTAACATCCTGTCCAGTGTTCACTAGTGTCCCCCAGTGTCCCTCGCTGTCCAGTGTTCACTAGTGTCCCCCAGTGTCTCTCTCTGTCCAATGTTCCCTAGTGTCCCCCAGTGTCCCTCTCTGTCCAGCATTCACTAGTGTCCCTCTGTCCAGCATTCACTAGTGTCCCTCTCTGTCCAGTGTTCACTAGTGTCCTTCTCTGTCCAGTGTTCACTAGTGTCCCTCTCTGTCCAGTGTTCACTAGTGTCCCTCTCTGTCCAATGTTCACTAGTGTCCCCCAGTGTCTCTCTCTGTCCAGTGTTCACTACTGTCCCCCAGTGTCCCTCTGTCCAGTGTTCACTAGTGTCCCTCTCTGTCCAGTGTTCACTAGTGTCCCTCTCTGTCCAGTGTTCACTAGTGTCCCCCAGTGTCCCTGTCGTGTTCACTAGTGTCCCTCTCTGTCCAGTGTGCACTACTGTCCCACAGTGTCTCTCTGTCCAGTGTTCACTACTGTCCCACAGTGTCTCTCTCTGTCCAGTGTTCACTACTGTCCCACAGTGTCTCTCTCTGTCCAGTGTTCACTACTGTCCCACAGTGTCTCTCTCTGTCCAGTGTTCACTATTGTCCCACAGTGTCTCTCTCTGTCCAGTGTTCACTACTGTCCCACAGTGTCTCTGTCCAGTGTTCACTATTGTCCCACAGTGTCCCGCTCTGTCCAGTGTTCACTATTGTCCCACAGTGTCTCTCTCTGTCCAATGTTCACTAGTGTCCCTCTCTGTACAGTGTGCACTACTGTCCCACAGTGTCTATCTGTCCAGTGTTCACTACTGTCCCACAGTGTCTCTCTCTGTCCAGTGTTCACTACTGTCCCACAGTGTCTCTCTCTGTCCAGTGTTCACTAGTGTCCCTCTCTGTCCAGTGTTCACTAGTGTCCCCCAGTGTCCCTGTCGTGTTCACTAATGTCCCTCTCTGTCCAGTGTGCACTACTGTCCCACAGTGTCTCTCTGTCCAGTGTTCACAACTGTCCCACAGTGTCTCTCTCTGTCCAGTGTTCACTACTGTCCCACAGTGTCTCTCTCTGTCCAGTGTTCACTATTGTCCCAGTGTCTCTCTCTGTCGTGTTCACTACTGTCCCACAGTGTCTCTGTCCAGTGTTCACTATTGTCCGACAGTGTCCCGCTCTGTCCAGTGTTCACTATTGTCCCACAGTGTCTCTCTCTGTCCAATGTTCACTAGTGTCCCGCTCTGTCCAGTGTTCACTACTGTCCCACAGTGTCTCTCTCTGTCCAGTGTTCACTACTGTCCCAGTGTCTCTCTCTGTCCAGTGTTCACTACTGTCCCACAGTGTCTCTCTCTGTCCAGTGTTCACTACTGTCCCACAGTGTCTCTCTCTGTCCAGTGTTCACTACTGTCCCACAGTGTCTCTGTCCAGTGTTCACTACTGTCCCACAGTGTCTCTCTCTGTCCAGTGTTCACTACTGTCCCACAGTGTCTCTCTCTGTCCAGTGTTCACTATTGTCCCACAGTGTCTCTCTCTGTCCAGTGTTCACTACTGTCCCACAGTGTCTCTGTCCAGTGTTCACTACTGTCCCACAGTGTCCCGCTCTGTCCAGTGTTCACTATTGTCCCACAGTGTCTCTCTCTGTCCAATGTTCACTAGTGTCCCTCTCTGTACAGTGTGCACTACTGTCCCACAGTGTCTATCTGTCCAGTGTTCACTACTGTCCCACAGTGTCTCTCTCTGTCCAGTGTTCACTACTGTCCCACAGTGTCTCTCTCTGTCCAGTGTTCACTACTGTCCCTCTCTGTCCAGTGTTCACTAGTGTCCCTCTCTGTCCAGTGTTCACTAGTGTCCCCCAGTGTCCCTGTCGTGTTCACTAATGTCCCTCTCTGTCCAGTGTGCACTACTGTCCCACAGTGTCTCTCTGTCCAGTGTTCACTACTGTCCCACAGTGTCTCTCTCTGTCCAGTGTTCACTACTGTCCCACAGTGTCTCTCTCTGTCCAGTGTTCACTATTGTCCCACAGTGTCTCTCTCTGTCGTGTTCACTATTGTCCCACAGTGTCTCTCTCTGTCCAATGTTCACTAGTGTCCCTCTCTGTCCAATGTTCACTACTGTCCCACAGTGTCTCTCTCTGTCCAGTGTTCACTACTGTCCCAGTGTCTCTCTCTGTCCAGTGTTCACTACTGTCCCACAGTGTCTCTCTCTGTCCAGTGTTCACTACTGTCCCACAGTGTCTCTCTCTGTCCAGTGTTCACTACTGTCCCACAGTGTCTCTCTCTGTCCAGTGTTCACTACTGTCCCACAGTGTCTCTGTCCAGTGTTCACTACTGTCCCACAGTGTCCCTTCTCTGTCCAGTGTTCACTATTGTCCCAGTGTCACTCTCTGTCCAGTGTTCACTAGTGTCCCTCTCTGTCCAGTGTTCACTGCTGTCCCACAGTGTCTCTCTCTGTCCAGTGTTCACTACTGTCCCACAGTGTCTCTCTCTGTCCAGTGTTCACTATTGTCCCACAGTGTCTCTCTCTGTCCAGTGTTCACTACTGTCCCACAGTGTCCCTTTCTGTCCAGTGTTCACTATTGTCCCACAGTGTCTCTCTCTGTCCAGTGTTCACTAGTGTCCCTCTCTATCCAGTGTTCACTAGTGTCCCTCTCTGTCCAGTGTTCACTACTGTCCCACAGGGTCTCTCTCACCTGCAGCACATTCTCCTCAGCGCCATTGAAGAGGAACACCACCCCGTGTCGTAGAGGTGTGGAGAGGTTGGCCAGGGAGTGGAGCACCTCCAGCATCACCGCACAGCTCACTGCATCATCACTTGCACCTGTCCCACACACAGGTTACATGGGGTCAGATACTGAGGAAGGCTGGCACAGTAACACTCTGTGTGTGTGATCTCAAAACTAAATGGGTGTGTCTCTGAATATTGGCGAGCGAGATTAGTATGTGTGTGTGTGACAATTAATGCCCTGCTGAAATTCCTGCCTGGAAGGCTGATTGCATAATCACACAGTGGGAGCAACAGTAATCACTTACTACCTAACCATCAGACAAGCAACACAATGATAGCAACAGTACCCTAACCATCAGACAAGCAACACAATGTGATCAACAGTACCCTAACCATCAGACAAGCTACACAATGTGATCAACAGTTCCCTAACCATCAGACAAGCAACACAATGTGATCAACAGTACCCTAACCATCAGACAAGCTACACAATGATAGCAACAGTACCCTAACCATCAGACAAGCAACACAATGTGATCAACAGTACCCTAACCATCAGACAAGCAACACAATGTGATCAACAGTACCCTAACCATCAGACAAGCTACACAATGTGATCAACAGTACCCTAAACATCAGACAAGCAACACAATGTGATCGACAGTACCCTAACCATCAGACAAGCTACACAATGTGATCTACAGTTCCCTAACCATCAGACAAGCAACACAATGTGATCTACAGTTCCCTAACCATCAGACAAGCAACACAATGTGATCAACAGTTCCCTGACCATCAGACAAGCAACACAATGTGATCAACAGTTCCCTAACCATCAGACAAGCAACACAATGTGATCAACAGTTCCCTAACCATCAGACAAGCAACACAATGTGATCAACAGTTCCCTGACCATCAGACAAGCAACACAATGTGATCAACAGTTCCCTAACCATCAGACAAGCAACACAATGTGATCAACAGTGCCCTAACCATCAGACAAGCAACACAATGTGATCTACAGTTCCCTAACCATCAGACAAGCAACACAATGTGATCAACAGTTCCCTAACCATCAGACAAGCTACACAATGTGATCAACAGTTCCCTAACCATCAGACAAGCAACACAATGTGATCAACAGTACCCTAACCATCAGACAAGCAACACAATGTGATCAACAGTTCCCTAACCATCAGACAAGCTACACAATGTGATCAACAGTTCCCTAACCATCAGACAAGCTACACAATGTGATCAACAGTTCCCTAACCACTTTAAGTCTACTTAGGCTTTTAGAACTGTCCATCAGACAATCTACTGCCTCCTTCAGCCCCGTGTCCCTATACTACTGCACTGAGGGTAAAATGCCCCTCTCATGCCAGGCTGGTTCAGCGGTTGGAGCTGTTGACTCAGGAGCACATATTACCCGGCAGGGTGCAGCAGTGCCGGTCTAGTCACTAACTCTCTCTCTGTCTCCTTCTACTGTTCTACTCTAAATCTATCCCCGTCTTAGAACTTAAAAAACACAAAAGGAGGGTGATATTTCACTAGACGCATCAAAAGGATGGAATTCCACTTTCTGCCCCACTAAGCCAGCCCCATTCCACCACTATCAGTAGGAAATCTCTCCACGGTTAACTGTGGCTGTTGTGTTAGCCACTGTCTCATCCTGCAGTGCAATATCCGGTATTCTATTGTTGTTGACTGTCTGGTATGCTATTGTTGTTGACTGTCTGGTATGCTATTGTTGTTGACTGTCTGGTATGCTATTGTTGTTGACTGTCTGGTATGCTATTGTTGTTGACTGTCTGGTATGCTATTGTTGTTGACTGTCTGGTATGCTATTGTTGTTGACTGTCTGGTATGCTATTGTTGTTGACTGTCTGGTATGCTATTGTTGTTGACTGTCTGGTATGCTATTGTTGTTGACTGTCTGGTATGCTATTGTTGTTGACTGTCCGGTATTCTAAACTCAGCAAAAAATAAATAAACGTCCCTTTTTCAGGACTCTGTCTTTCAAAGATAATTCATACAAATCCAAATAACTTCACAGATCTGCATTGTAAAGGGTTTAAACACTGTTTCCCATGCTTGTTCAATGAACCATAAAGAATTCATGAACATGCACCTGTGGAACGGTCGTTAAGACACTAACAGCTTACAGATGGTAGGCAATTAAGGTCACAGTTATGAAAACTTAGGGCGCTAAAGAGGCCTTTCTACTGACTCTGAAAAACACCAAAAGAAAGATGCCCAGGGTCCCTGCACATCTGTGTGAACGTGCCTCAGGCATGCTGCAAGGAGGCATGAGAACTGCAGATGCGGCCAGGGCAATAAATTGCAATGTCCGTACTGTGAGACGCCTAAGACAGCGCTACAGGGAGACGGGATGGACAGCTGATCGTCCTCGCAGTGGCAGACCACGTGTAACAGCACCTGCACAGAATCGGTACATCCAAACATCACATCTGCGGGACAGGTACAGGATGGCAACAACTGCCCGAATCATTTACATTACATTACATTTAAGTCATTTAGCAGACGCTCTTATCCAGAGTGACTTACAAATTGGTGCGTTCACCTTAAGACATCCAGTGGAACAGCCACTTTACAATAGTGCATCTAAATATTTTAAGGGGGTGAGAAGGATTACTTTATCCTATCCTAGGTATTCCTGAAAGAGGTGGGGTTTCAGGTGTCTCCGGAAGGTGGTGATTGACTCCGCTGTCCTGGCGTCGTGAGGGAGTTTGTTCCACCATTGGGGGGCCAGAGCAGCGAACAGTTTTGACTGGGCTGCGCGGGAACTGTACTTCCTCAGTGGTAGGGAGGCGAGCAGGCCAGAGGTGGATGAACGCAGTGCCCTTGTTTGGGTGTAGGGTCTGATCAGAGCCTGGAGGTACTGAGGTGCCGTTCCCCTCACAGCTCCGTAGGCAAGCACCATGGTCTTGTAGCGGATGCGAGCTTCAACTGGAAGCCAGTGGAGAGAGCGGAGGAGCGGGGTGACGTGAGAGAACTTGGGAAGGTTGAACACCAGACGGGCAGCGGCGTTCTGGATGAGTTGTAGGGGTTTAATGGCACAGGCAGGGAGCCCAGCCAACAGCGAGTTGCAGTAATCCAGACGGGAGATGACAAGTGCCTGGATTAGGACCTGCGCTGCTTCCTGTGTGAGGCAGGGTCGTACTCTGCGGATGTTGTAGAGCATGAACCTACAAGAACGGGCCACCGCCTTGATGTTAGTTGAGAACGACAGGGTGTTGTCCAGGATCACGCCAAGGTTCTTAGCGCTCTGGGAGGAGGACACAATGGAGTTGTCAACCGTGATGGCGAGATCATGGAATGGGCAGTCCTTCCCCGGGAGGAAGAGCAGCTCCGTCTTGCCGAGGTTCAGCTTGGGGTGGTGATCCGTCATCCACACTGATATGTCTGCCAGACATGCAGAGATGCGATTCGCCACCTGGTCATCAGAAGGGGGAAAGGAGAACAATTACACCAGGAACGTACAATCCCTCCATCAGTGCTCAGTCCGCAATAGGCTGAGAGAGGCTGAACTGAGGGCTTGTAGGCCTGTTGTAAGGCAGGTCCTCACCAGACATCACCGGCAACAACATTGCCTATGGGCACAAACCCACAATCGCTGGACCAGACAGGACTGGCAAAAAGTGCTCTTCACTGACGAGTCGCGGTTTTGTCTCACATGGGGTGATGGTCGGATTTTATCGTCGAGGGAAAGAGTGTTACACCGAGGCCTGTACTCTGGAGCGGGATTGATTTGGAGGTGGAGGGTCCTTCATGGTCTGGGGTGATGTGTCACAGCATTATCGGACTGAGCTTGTTGTCATTGCAGGCAATCTCAACGCTGTGCGCTACAGGGAAGACATCCTCCTCCCTCATGTGGTACCCTTCCTGCAGGCTCATCCTGACATGACCCTCCAGCATGACAATGCCACCAGCCATACTGCTCGTTCTGTGTGTGATTTCCTGCAAGACAGGAAAGTCAGTGTTCTGCCATGTCCATGAGGAGGAGATGCACTGCAGTACTTAATGCAGCTGGTGGCCACACCAGATACTGACCTTTACTTTGGATTTTGACCCCCCCCCCTTAGTTCAGGGACACATTATTCCATTTATGTTAGTCACATGTCTGTGGAACTTGTTCAGTTTGTCTCAGTTGTTAAATCTTGTTATATTCATACAAATATTTACACGTTAAGTTTTCTGAAAATAAACGCAGTTGACAGTGAGAGGACGTTTCTTTTTTTGCTGAGTTTATATAGGAAAGAAAAACATTGAAGGAGGAAAACCCAAAACAAGAAGTCGAGACCTGCCTAGAGATTTCCTGTCGAGCAGGTTCTCTTTCTTATGAAGGTAGAAACAACACGAGGAGTACTAACCAGGCCAATGTTTTTTACTGAAACACCCAACAACTACAGCAGCTAATCAGGGACTGAGGAGGATGATATTTATTGTAGGTCTAGGAACGCTATCGACTTGGAGCTTAGGCTATACTCAGTATGTGAATATATATACTCAAAAATATGCGATATATAGGCTGCTACAGTATATCTTCAAATGACTCACATTGACACATTGTGTATGTAAGAAGGGGGGGAGCGAAAGGGAGAGAGGGACAGTAAAAAGACAATAAGAGAGAGAGTAAGAGGGAGAGTAAAAGACAGAATAAGAGGGAGAGTAAAATACAGAATAAGAGGGAGAGTAAGACAGAATAAGAGAGTAAAAGACAGAATAAGAGAGTAAAAGACAGGAGAGAATAAGAGGGAGAGTAAAAGACAGAATAAGAGAGTAAAAGACAGAATAAGAGAGTAAAAGACAGAAGAGAGAGAATAAGAGGGAGAGTAAAAGACAGAATAAGAGGGAGAGTAAGAGGGAGAGACAGAAAGAGAATCGTATAATCCAGCCCTGCGTAGTGGACAGGCCGGTCAGGCCGTGCCACAACTAATGTTGTCAAAAAACAGTAGTCTTGTTATCCTCAGAAATGTGTGTGTGTGTGCATGTAGTATGTGTAGTGTGTTATATCGACAGCGTATGTCTATGTGAGTGCGCGGGCTTGTGTGTGTGTGTGTGTCTGTGTCTGTGTGTTACACAGAGCCAACAGGTGACCGTTGCTTCCTCCCTGTTCACACACACTTCCCCATTGGGCCTTGGTTGTTCTCTGTTATCAAGCATCACGTGGGACAATGCATGTGCTAATTCTTTCTTCTGTTTTTTTTTCTCCACAATGTGCATGTTTTGAATTCCTGAATCCAGCTTCCTCTGTCTGAGAGTATGTGGAAGCCAGGGAGGAAGGAAACATGCCAATGCCTGGGTTGTGTTTATTTTCTTGCTCCCCATCCAATGTATTTAACAACCTCTTCTGGTATCAATTTCCTAGTTTAAAAGGTACAGAACTTCATGTCCATACTTTAGAGAACATTAATTTCTCTTCAGGGGTTATGGGGAATGAATTAGTTGGAGAACTGTATGTAGGCTTAATCTGAGATTCAGTCTGAAACTATTCTTCGTTTGCACCATGTTGGACTGTAAGTCGTAGCCTGTTTTGTCCTCTCTGTTTTCAGGGATATAATGGTGTAATTACATTTAATGGAGAGTAAAGGTGTCAGCATGCTTCCATTCAGCTGGCTCATAGCCATAATCCCGTAAAAGACCGTCACTTGAAAAACAAGGGAAAAAAGCGGCAATGGTACTATTTGTCCAATTTGAGACACCATAGCCTCTATACACTTCTTCAAAAGTCAGAATGAATCTAAGATAACTCAAGCAATCTGTCATTAACTTTGACGTTTTTGCCAGAAGAGATATTAGTCACGCAATTTTAATATCTAACTAAGATGTTTGGTGCAGTATTTCGCAATGAAAAAAATGTGCATGAAAATGAGTTATCACCTCGTTGAATGACAGAAAATACTTTATTGAAGAATCCCTACTGTTGACCAATCACCGACTAAGGGGCATAGACTTCAGCTCTGAAATTCGTCTTGCCTCAAGAAGAAACGTTGACTGGCCAAACAGCCAGAAATAAAATCTCACCGAAGTCATAATATATACGCAAACTCTACTGAGCTGTTTAGGCTGGGACGCCTTAGGGGTTATACATATATAGAGAACATGTTTTTTTTTTTTTAAATATGATGATTTTGCGTTCATGTTACTGTATGAACTAATAGGACCTCCCCACCCAACTGTGGTTGAACTACAGTACACCACCACTACTACTGTTGCTTACTGTCTTGACCAAAATAACAAACATCTCTGTCAGAATCAGTCATACACTCGACCATTTGTGCCTTACATAACATGTATTTGAGCTATTCTCTTCAGTAATGTAACTGTAACTAACAACACTACTCACACAGACATGATTGTATCCACTAAATGAAATGTAAGGGAAGCAAACCCAGGCCTGGTCATCGCTAGAGATAGTGATTGTATTCGGCCTGTTGTGTGTGAAAACCATGGTTGTGTTATCATGGTTTTTTTTTTGTGTGTGTGTGTGTGTGTGTGTGTGTGTGTGTGTGTCGGGAGTGGTGAATAATAAACCCTAAGATATAATAAAGACTAATTGGTTGTGTTGTATTGTACCAGGACTGTTGGCCACAGAGTCAAAGTGGCAGTTGGCCAGCATGAGGTGCTGAGCCCCAGCCTTGGGCTCCAGGCGGACAGCGATGTTGCTGACCCGGTCGTAGTAGGAGGTGAACCCTCCCAGGAAGTCGATGCTGAAGGAGCCTGTGGGTCGCTGGACGTCCACAGTGACAGAGTGGGGTCCTGAGGCGCTTTCGGCCTTGATGTGCTCAATCTGCTCTAGCAGGAAGTTAACTGTTAAGATCTCATTCTCCGGGCTGCCCGTGGGACGGGGACCGACGCTGGTGATACGCTCCAGGTGCTTCCTGGCAGAAAGGGAAAGGCATGCAGGGAGTGAGTCAGCAAATCAGGTGAGACATGTTAAGTAAAGGCCTACTACATCTGCAGTTTCTATCAAGTTTCATTTAAATCATTTTGAATAAGTTGTTTTAATAAGTATGAACAGTTTCTAGAGTTGTGCTTTGCTTTCAGCAAGCATAGCTAATAACTTCCAAATGTAGGCTAGGCCTAATATTATCATCCCTTTGACCTGACGTATACTACGTTTTATTGTGTATAATAATATTAGAAAAGTTCAAACATTGCGAGGCATCATGGCAATGTTTTAAAGTGGGATATGACTTCTGTCATCCTGTACTGTTTGCCTAGTCATATCAGTACTGTAAATAGCCTACTGTAGAGCCTGTTTATTCGTTTTCTTAGAGACAAAGCCTTTCCTGTTTCTGTGGTTTGCAAAAATTCTGGCAGCTACAATAAGATCCACACCAATAAGGCTGTAGGTCATTTGACACTCCACAGGGTCTATGTGGTAGTTTACATTGAGGTAGCCTATGTAGACACTCACCCCCACCCCTTCCCCATTCTGCTACCAAATCTGTTTGAGCTGTCATGCCAATGCATATGGTCATTGTCAAGGAGCCAAACAGTTTTGTCACCACAGGAGTTGGCAAACAGATCTGGGACCAGACTACCACTTCCCTTACGCCACTAAAAACAGGAAGAAGTCCCCATAGACTATATGGCTGTGGATAGGTCAACTAGACTGTAACATCCAAATGACTCCAGATGATTCCCTTACCTGTAGCCTATGTCTGACAGGTTTGCCCTCAGATTATGTAGGTGTCACATTATTTGACACTTTCATAAGGCTAATGTACATTGTCCCCACCCCTTCAATTCCCTTCCTCCACTAAAGAGAGGAGGAAGTCTACATGGACTGTATGGGTGTGGCTAGGTCTAGGTAGACTGTAGTGTCCTTAATGACTCCAGGTGGTTTCCATTCCTGTATGTTAGCTTTAGGGTTTCCCTCAGATTATATCACCTACTGTATGTGTCCCATCTAACACATTCATCGGGTTTATGTGTCTACATCTCTCTAACTAGTAGTGTCATAAAGCAGGATTTGATCAAATAAGCATCTAACTGCTCTCTGATTAACTGAAAAGCAGCCTTGTATATGTTTATTACGGGAATATAGGAAATAAAATAAGTAGTTCATTTAGAAAATGGTGTTATGCTACAATTATTCAAATGTAGAGGATAACTGGTCTATTTGTGTCTGATATTTCTTCACTATTGACAACTATTGACAGACAGACTATGTCAGCGCCACAAATTGTCAAGAAACAATGGAGAAGGGTGACTTTATATTTCCCCCGCCACTCCCTCCTATGAACCGACCGTTAGCTACACCTAGCGACACCTGACATGGGTTACCTACAACGAGTACCAGTGGCTTGTAGCGTAGCTAGGTGGAACCAACTCGGAGATAACCTTTCCTCTAGTTGTTTATCTCACACATTGGTGTCGTTAACGCCGTACTGCAAACTGGAAGCGATCGCAATGGAAGAAGTAACGTTAGAATCTCTGATATTAGCCTATACATGCAATTAGTTGAGAATATAGCTATCTACAATTCAATTGACAACAGTATCAAGATTTACCTTGCCCTGATAGCATTGAACTCGCCAGTAGACTTTCCAATGACTAGTTGCTGTAATGATAAATGAACGACTCCCCACAGCACCAGAATAAATACAGTCACCAGTGCCACTCCGACGCCTTCGTGTAGCAGGTACAAGCTCACTTCAGGCTTCTTTTTCACTTCACTACAGCCGTTGATTCCACATTGATCCTGAGAGTCATTCTTATTTTCCGATACATTGTTTTGCGTCCCGTATAAGGATTTTATTCTCCTAATAGTGGTGTCCTTCTCCATCTTTGCCACTGGTACACATATATATGAACGTCCAATACACCAGCAACCGTCGCTTCTGGAACACCGGACAGATCACGAAGAGGGACAAACTTCTCTCACTACAAGCAGAGGGGAAAAGGCGAAGCGAGAGAGATAACTGGGGTCAAAATCTATCTCCAGCAGTAGGCGCTTTTTCGCTCGCCTAACGTGTTTTGTATAGAGTTCAATGAGTGTCGAATATGGTTAACAAAACATTTTATAACTTATTTGCTCGAATATAAGTTCCTAATGATTAGGTTGTTATGAGTGCACTGATATAAGTAGGACACGTTACACCCCGGCTACTTTGAGAAAAACCACTGCGTGCGTTTGTAAATTGCCTCCAGTGTGCTCTGGGTCGTTCTTAAATTCAGAGAGTATATATATACACAAGGCTACCCACAAACCCTAGCGGTCAAACAGGGAAATGGTTCCAATCGTTTTTCCACCATTTCTTTTTTAAGAAACACTTTAAAAAGGGCTGTGTTTTGTGTAGGCTTACCCTGGCGTGATGTTTTGATAACCACCTAAATCTCTCTTGGACAAGGTGAATTTTATCAATATATGTATTTACTCTCAGATTTGAAAATGTAAATCTGCAAGACTACAAATCCCTGCAAGTCATCTCTAGCTGACACCTTTGCTAACAGGTATTGTGTCAATTTAGAACTTGCACAAGACAGTTCACAGAATTGTAAATGTATTTATTTTTTGCCAATTTATTCATTACGAAATTTAGCTAACATTAGATAGTTAATCCAGAGATTCTTACCGATTCGGCAGTCTAGTCCAGATCACCATGAATGGCATTTGTAATTCTTTATGATAGCCACATTAGCAGCTAATTAGCATTTCATGTTGGGGGGTTAAATATAGGTGAATATATAAGTCACCTTGTCCTAGAGAGATTTACACAATTATCAAAACATCACGCCTGGGTAAGCCAACATAAAAAAAACAGCACTTATTTTAAGATTCTAAAATTCACTATGGGAAAAATGAATGATAGAAAAACGATTGGAACCATTTCCTTCTTTGACTCCTAGGTTACTGTGGTACTCTATACACTCGTATCCACCGTGGACCGGTTCGCATATAAAACATTGTCCATTCAGTCTGCAAAGGTGTCGATTTCCTCCTTAACTTGATTTAATAGTGAGTAAAAAAAAAAAAATCTTGCCAATAAATTAATAAATCGAGTTAAGGAGGAATATTGAATTAAGGAGGAAATCGACGGCTTTGCTGCCTAAGTGGAGAATGATTGTTTTATGTGCGAATTGTTCCATGAGGGATATGTGTGTAAAGCCGGCTGCATACTCCCTTCGGACGGTAAAATGAAACGACTCAATATCGCCTTCTGCCGGCCTTTGGGATAGGTTGAAATGTTTAAACTTTCCTACCTAATTTCTTCTTCTTTTTTTATTAAACTTGTTGTGCTCATTGCAATGGATTACTATTTAATTTCACTAATATACAGGAAACTACCAAAATAAAGGAAACACCAATATAACTCGTCTTAATAGGCTGTTGGGCCACCACAAGCCACCAGAACAGCTTCAATGCTCCTTGGCATAGATTCAACAAGTGTCTGGAAAACTATTGGAGGGATCTGACACTATTCTTCCATGAAAAATTCCATAATTGAGTGTTTTGTTGATGGTGGTGGAAAACACTTTCTCAGGCGCTGCTCCAGAATCTCCCATACGCCTTCAATTGGGTGGAGATCTGATGACTGAGACACACACACACACACACACACCCTTTAAACCTGCTATGCTCCTTTGCGACCCTTTTTTCAAAGTCATTGAGATCTCTTCTAGCCATGGTAGCCAAAATAATAGGCAACTGGGCATTTCTATACACGACCTTAAACTTATTTTAATTGCTAAATTAACTCAGGAACCACACCTGTGTGGAAGTACCTGTATTCACTATACTTTGTATCCCTCATTTAGTGTTTCCTTTATTTTGTCAGTTACCTGTAGTGTTCCAGTATGTGAACTGCCTGTGAAGCAGAAGGTAGTGATATTGTGCACCCTACAGACCATTTCTTGATACTGCGTGATCCTCTACGGTACTGATCAAAACAGGCAACAAATGGCAATTATATTATTACACTATTCAGAGAATCATACTGCATTTCCACCACAATACAATAAAACATGTTATCTTATTCACAGGAATTGTCATTGATACTCACTGCTTTAGCACACTCTGCCAACCCAGATGTCTTAGCCGTGTCTAAATCCTGGCTTAGGAAAACCATCAAAAACTCTGAAATTTCCATTGCTAACTATAACGTTTTCCGCCAAGATAGAACTGCCATAGGGGGTGGTGTTGCAATCTACTGCAAAGATAGCCTGCAGAGTTCTGTCTTACTATCCAGATCTGTACCCAAACAATTTGAGCTTCTACTTCTAAAAATTCACCTTTCCAGAAACAAGTCTCTCACTGTTGCCGCTTGCTATAGACCTCCCTCTGCCCCTAGCAGTGCCCTCGATACTATATGTGAACTGATTGCCCCCCATCTATCTTCTGAGCTCGTGCTACTAGGTGATCTAAACTGGGACATGCTTAACACCCCGGACATCCTACAAACTAAGCTTGATGCCCTCAATCTCACACAAATTATCATTGAACCTACCAGGTACAACCCCAAATCAGAAAACACGGGCACCCTCATAGATGTCATCCTAACTAATTCGCCCTCCAAATACACCTCTGATGTTTTCAATCAAGATCTCAGCGATCACCGCCTCATTGCCTGCATCCGTAATGGGTCTGCGACCAAACGACCACCCCTAATCACTGTCAAACGCTTCCAGAAACACTTCTGCGAGCAGGCCTTTCTAATCGACCTGGCCGGGGTATCCTGGAATGACATTGACCTCATCCCGTCAGTAGATGATGCCTGGCTATTCTTTAAAAGTGCCTTCCTCACTATCTTAAATAAGCATGCCCCTCTCAAAAAATTTTGAACTAGGAATAGATATAGTCCTTGGTTCACGCCAGACCTGTCTGCCCTTGCATTAGCATCGAATAGCCCCCGTGATATGCAACTTTTCAGGGAAGTTAGGAACAAATATACACAGGCAGTTAGAAAAGCTAAGGCAAGCTTTTTCAAACAGAAATTTGCATCCTGTAGTACTAACTCAAAAAGGTTCTGGGACACTGTAAAGTCCATGGAGAATAAGAGCACCCCCTCCCAGCTGCCCACTGCTCTGAGGCTAGGAAACATTGTCACCACCGATAAATCCACTATAATTGAGAATTTCTCTACGGCTGGCCATGCTTTCCACATGGCTACCCCACCCCGGTCAACTGCCCGGCACCCTCCACAGCAACCCGCCAAAGCCCCCACCATTTCTCCTTTACCCAAATCCAGATAGCCGATGTTCTGAAAGAGCTGCAAAATCTGGACCCCTACAAATCAGCCGGGCTAGACAATCTGGACTCTCTCGTTCTAAAATTATCTGCCGAAATTGTTGCAACCCCTATTACTAGCCTGTTCAGCCCCTCTTTCGTATGGTCTGAGATTCCCAAAGATTGGAAAGCTGCCGCGGTCATCCCCCTCTTCAAAGGGGGTGACACTCTAGACCCAAACTGCTACAGACCTATATCTATCCTACCCTGTCTTTCTAAGGTCTTCGAAAGCCAAGTTAACAAACAGATTACTGACCATTTCGAATCCCACCATACCTTCTCCGCTATGCAATCTGGTTTCAGAGCTGGTCATGGGTGCACCTCAGCCACGCTCAAGGTTCTAAACGACATCATAACCGCCATCGATAAGAGACATTACTGTGCAGCCGTATTCATCGACCTGGCCAAGGCTTTTGACTCTGTCAATCACAACATTCTTATTGGCAGACTCGACAGCCTTGGTTTCTCAAATGATTACCCTGCCTGGTTTACCAACTACTTCTCTGATAGAGTTCAGTGTGTCAAATCGGAGGGCCTGTTGTCTGGACCTCTGACAATCTCTATGGGTGTGCCACAGGGTTCAATTCTCGGGCCGACTCTCTTTTCTGTATACATCAATGATGTTGCTCTTGCTGCTGGTGATTCTCTGATCCACCTCTACACAGACGACACCATTCTGTATACTTCTGGCCCCTCCTTGGACACTGTGTTAACTAGCCTCCAGACGAACTTCAATGCCATACAACTCTCCTTCCGTGGCCTCCAACTGCTCTTAAACGCAAGTAAAACTAAATGCATGATTTTCAATCGATCGCTGCCCACACCTGCTCGCCCGTCCAGCATCACTACTCTGGACGGCTCTGACTTAGAATACGTGGACAACTACAAATACCTGGGTGTCTGGTTAGACTGTAAACTCTCCTTCCAGACTCACATTAAGCATCTCCAATCCAAAATGAAATCTAGAATCGGCTTCCTATATCGCAACAAAGCATCCTTCACTCATGCTGCCAAACATACCCTCGTAAAACTGACCATCCTACCGATCCTCGACTTCGGTGATGTCATCTATAAAATAGCCTCCAACACTCTACTCAACAAACTGGATGCAGTCTATCACAGTGCCATCCGTTTTGTCACCAAAGCCCCATACACTACCCACCATTGCAACCTGTACGCTCTCGTTGGTTGGCCCTCGCTTCATACTCGTCGCCAAACCCACTGGCTACAGGTTAAGTCTCTGCTAGGTAAAGCCCCGCCTTATCTCAGCTCACTGGTCACCATAGCAGCACCCACTCGTAGCACACGCACCAGCAGGTATATCTCACTGGTCACCCCCAAAGCCAATTCCTCCTTTGGTTGTCTTTCCTTCCAGTTCTCTGCTGCCCATGACTGGAATGAATTGCAAAAATCTCTGAAGCTGGAGACTCACATCTCCCTCACTAGCTTTAAGCACAAGCTGTCAGAGCAGTTTACAGATCACTGCATCTGTACTTAGATAGCCTATCTGTAAACAGCCTATCTACCTACCTCAACCCCATACTGGTATTTATTTATTTTGCTCCTTTGCACCCCAGTATCTCTACCTGCACATTCATCTTCTGTACATCTACCATTCAAGTGTTTAATTGCTATATTGTAATTACTTCGCCACCATGGCCTATTTATTTCCTTAATTTACCTCATTTGCACTCACTGTATATAGACTTTTTGTTTTCTTTTGTTCTACTGTATTATTGACTGTATGTTTTATTTATTCCATGTGTAACTCTGTGTTGTTGTATGTGTCGAATTACTACGCTTTATCTTGGCCAGGTCGCAGTTGCAAATGAGAACTTGTTCTCAACTAGCCTACCTGGTTCAATAAAGGTGTTCTCAACTAGCTTACCTGGTTAAATAAAGGTGAAATTAAAATAAATAAAAAGAATGACAAAGCAATGAGGAGACAACAACACATGGAGAAGAAAACCTACTTTGTGTTAAATATGGATCTCTTTTTGTGCTCTCTTTTATTTATAAAGCATATTTTGATAATAATCCAAATAATATTTCGTACTATGAAACGATTATGATATTGACCAATAAAATATAACATTCATTTCCAGAAATACAATATTATCATTGGGCTGACCAGGACATGGTGAGTGTACAGGCTAATGTTCAAGATAGGCTATCAGTTGTGTGTAATGAACGTTAGCCTATTACATAAAGTTATTATTATGAACTGAAGTGAATGTACTCTAAACGAATTATATGAAATATTAGCATCCTTTATATTAGCCTACTTGAATAGGTGTTTATCAAGGTTCCGTTATTAATATGAATAATGAGGTCTCCTGAGTCACAGTCAGACAGAAAGAATTAGCAGACAAAGCTTCACGAGTCCATAATAGTTAGATGTGTTCTGGCTCTAGGGCTGGGAGGGTTAGTAGTTAGAATTGTGTTCTGCAGAGGTTTCACGCTAATTACTCCAGTTCAATGGCTTTAAGCATGAGCGGTTGAACTCGTGACGGTCATAAGAATTATTTTCCTCCCCTCATAGTTCTAACCCTTTCTCAAGTCAGAGATTTAAGTTTTTAAAAAGTGAGACTGAGAACTTTGGGAAACAGTGTTGGGAAGCAATTTAGAAGGATCGGACCCTTTCACAATCTACGTAACTATCCACTTTAGGTAAGACTATGTTTATTTTTGTATTTTAAAAAAAAATGCAGACCAAACACTGACAGCCTTGATGCACAGGTCCTTCAGTTATTCTATTCAACTATATCATTTTTTTTTTTATTATGACATTTTCTAAATGATCAATTGTCTCTGGATTTACTGAGCCTATCGCATATATTATGCTTGATGGACTAAAATATTTATCACAATTCAAATCAATATAGTTGTATTAATTGCATTGCTACAAAAAAAATAACACTACAACAACCTGTCCTTTGATTTTCCTGCCCTCTTGTTGGAAGTGGTCTGAGTGGAAAGTACAATGTTTCTCCATGACACTATTTTAGTTTGTTTCAAGATTTTACAGTATATGCATAGGCCTACAAAAATCACATAAATGATCTCATCTGATGTGTTACAAATGGCTTTGAAATGGAGTGCGAAATACATGTGCACATTTCAGGGACAAAATGCTGAATCTACCAGTCTCATACTAGACCAATGGTTCAGATTATGTCATTGATATTGCTATTAACATGTAATAACCATATCCTGTAGTTTATAGCCCAACGGTATTCCTCAGGTGTAGTCACTGGATGGTTCAAAGAGATGCCTCGCGGTGACTTCAATGTTTATTTTGCAAGCAGAGGACCCCATGTCAGGACCGAAGAGTTAGTGGATATTTTTTTTTATTACGATGACAATATGACTATTAACTCTATTTAAGGCCAGGCCTGATAGAAATTCTGAACTTTATTCATTTTTTTTCAAGCTTTTGTTTTTTGTAATGCTGCATCTCAATCTTAATTGATCATTTGGTGAAGAAAGTATTATTCATTTAGTGTTTTCTTCTCTTTGTGTGCCACAGGGCAGCAGGCATAGCTCTGTTGGTCTTCATACTTGCAGCCCTTCTCATCCTCGGATGCTGGTATTTTAGGAGGAGATGTGGGTACAAAATGATTCGGGTAAGATTAGTCCAGCACTTGCATGGACAAGGGTGCATATTTCAATAGTCTTAATTAATGGCTTCCTCTCTACTTTCCTTAATCTGTGGTGATCTGAAGAGAATAGGCTTAGGCTTTCACCTGGATAGTTATTTCCGAAGATTCTATGTCTATGATTCTCCTCAGTTAAGATAAAGGAGGATACAAAGGGGGATAGCTGCATTGATGTACATCAACTTGGCAATGGGTTTAGGGGAGCTCCCACGACACTGGTTCCTTTAGATCTGACAAGAAGAAGAAAAGTGTATGCATGGGTTGCTTTCCCAGTGAACATAAGTTTAAAAAAAAAAACGTATTTTGAATGTCTTTTCAACCAAAAAGACGATGTTTTCATGTAATTTGCTCATAGGTTTTCGACAGGGCTTATACCTCCTGTTCCCCTGTTGTTTTCTTTTCCTCTCGTGTTTTTCTCCCCACAGAGCCCAAGATCAGGGTCCCTGCCAAGATTCAGTGGAGGACAGTTCAACGAGGGAGGAGCCACAGCAGAAAACAAGATGGGCCTCAGTGACCTCCGACCTTTGGTAAAACACTGGATGTACTGGGGGGGAAGTAACGGTGGTCAGGGCCCGCATTAATAAAGCATCTCAGAGTAGGACTGCGGCTCTAGGATCAGTTTTTGCCTAGTAGATCATACTGAATAAGATTACATGGACAGAGGGGCCCTGATCCTTGATCAGCACTCATCTAAGGCGCTTTATGAATATGGGCCCAGAGCTCTCTTTTTTCAGAGTATTTGATACGTTTTATTGAATGAAGGTGTTTTTGTGAGGTTTAAATCTCTATACAAACTTAAGAGCAGTGAGGAGAGAATTTGTTTATGCCAAAGTAGTGGTGGAACCGATCCCATGATGCAGACATGGGCAGTTATACACTGGAAAGCAATGGTGTGACCAACCCCAGGCCATAATCGTTCTCTTGTCATAGGATACTGCATTCCTCTGACTATACAGACAACAACACAACCATGAAGGAAGGACCTATTGTTCAACTCTCCATTACTCTTCTGAGAAGGAAAGGGCAACAAAGCTAAAGGTCATGTGAGCTGCCTGATGCAATATGACTGGTGGCGGTTCAGTGTGAGATTATGTCACCGGACCAGTCAGCAGGGGATTATGATCCGGAATTCATAGGGGTGTTAGGAAGAGGAGGTTTGGTGTGTGTGATATTCTAGTGGAAAAGGTTAACCTTTCTTTGTTCAGAGGAAAACATTTTGACTTGAGGGCTTTTTCCACGACTGAGATGAACCAAGCTGGACTGAGCTGTCCGATGCATCCATCATAGTTGCTGAAATCATTCCGAAAAGGACGATGTGAAAAGAAAATATTCAGAGACTGCAGTTGAAAACTAGCCAACTGGCTAAAACGGTCATTTTTACAGTAATGTTGACTACTGTGCACTGTACCTGTAAAAGTAACTGTCATAACGTAAGCGAGCTCAGTTTGGTTAGGCCCGGCGCAATAGTGTGAAAATGGAAATAGTATTTCAATCATCAAAGAGTGGTTTATCCTGCTTGTTTTCTAAATGGTGTGTGTTTGACTTGATGTGTTTCAGGTTCCCAATGCCCCTCCTGCATATGAGACGATATCATCAGGACCCCTACCTCCTCCCTACTCCCCCTAATAACAACAGTCCTCTGTGGATAACCAAAAAGATGAAAACTATGAACTTAATGTGTTGTCTTATTTAAACTCTATATCAATGAAGAAAAAGCCTTTGATGAAAATATTATTAGCAGTCTATATTTACAATTACACAATTTACCATATTTTACACGTTTTTTTACTATCTTGTATTTTTTTTTTTATGTGTTTCTCCAAAACTTGTTTTGTGTGTTATGTGTTCCTCAAGGTTATATTTCTGAAGGTTGCTCAGCAAACAAGACCCTTCTATCAATACTTGAATAACAGTATATTAATCGATTACAACAAAGTCGTACTTAGGAAATTGCTTGTTCATTTAAGATAACCAACGTAAAAAATAAAAAAAAGTATGTCTGCAATTGAGAATCCATAGTAATTTAAAGACAATAACTTGGGCTTGATCGTTGTTATTTCAACATGTACTTATGAAGGGATTTCAAAAGGATGGAATGGTTATCCCCTATAAAATCCTGCACACACATTTCAATAAAAATATAAAGTTTACCAAGGGTCTAATTCAAATTAACACCACAAAACCCTCTCTGTAGGACAGTTACACCAGTTATTTCCAAGCAGAAATGTCCACAGTTATGCAATGAAAATGTACCAACTAAATACTTAGAAAAATCTATATGGTAGGAAAAAAATTATATATATATATATATATATATGGGCTTCAACATTTCAATAAATCATTTAGAAGTTGCATTTCAATCATGTGAAATACCAGTTTATTTTCCAAATAGTTGATGGAAATAAGACTGAACCAATGTAGACACCAATGTAAAATGTAGACACCGACATGCCTCTTGAGTAGGCAACACATCAGAAGAATGTATACAACAGGTCAGAGGGAAAGACCTAAGAGTGTGGTAGACAGAATAAAAACAAGTGTTGTTCCAATCTAAGGAATTCAAATAGAATTCATGTCAATGAAACATATTACAATCACATTCAAATCCATTTGTCTACCCTTCAAACCAAGCAATTTACAACATATTTATTATTGGCCAAGAAAGACGTTTTTTTTTTAAAAAAATGTCCAAATTGATCTTCAAACTTTGTGAGAAGGAAACACTACAATGCTGTTTGCTTTAAGAAATAGAAAACCCATCACAAATACATTGCCACCTACATTTCTTGAGCTGTTTGAGTCAGCTATAGAGGTTTATCTAGCGTCTCTTAAAGCTGTAATATGTCACTTTTGGGGTAACTTGACCAAATTCACATAGAAATGCGTCATAGATCTGCCATTCTTATTGAAAGCAAGTCTAAGAAGCGGTAGATCTGTTCCATGTGCGCTCTTTCTATGCTTCCCGTTCCTAAGTTTTGTTTTTGCGTCAAACAGCTGAAAATACAATATTTTTAGTTATGGAAAAGATATTTCACAGCAATTTAGATGGTACAATGATTCTCTACACTATACTCGCTTGTTTTGCCACAAACTCAAACTAGGGGAACTATTAGAATTTTAGCAACCAGCAAATGACGGAGCCATTTCTGCATAGTGCATCTTTAAACACACTTAGATATGCAAAGTAAAAATACAGCTCAACCAGGCAGTTTCTCAACCGACTCCCACCTTCTACCAAAAATATTCTAGAATGTTCTAGATGCGGTCCAGAACACAAAGTTTGCTGTGTCTTCTTCCTCACAGACAATGCTACTGGCTTTCGGTCCTTCAGTTGATAGGGCCACTTCTGTCAGCCTGGGTAGGCATCCAGAGATTGTCACTATTTACAGGAGGCAGGGGCAGCACTCTCCCAGTGGATTTCGGAGTTACAATCAACGTAGCCAAAGGCTTGTTAGCCATCTCTGGCAGGCCTGTGTTGGCAGTAGGGCCTCTAACCGTGTTTAAAACAGCCCCATCAGGACTCACTAGTAGCTTGGTGGTGGGGCTGGTTGTTTGCACTGCTGATGCAGGCACCTGTGAAGCTTGCAAAGGGCGCTTGCCTAGGCCCAGTATCTGCTGCTGCCAAGGATTGGATAAAACAATGGGCATGCGGATAGTCTCTTCCGACATCACCGTCCTGACAGGTTGAGCAGGTGTCATGATTACAGTGCTGTTGGATGGGGGCACAGTTGCCACAGGAGATGTTTTGCTACCGAAGGCACCCCCAAGGGGCGGTACAGTCACCACAGGTAGAGACTGCATCCTGGAGAAGGTGCTCCCTATCGGCGGAACAGCTACCGTCGGTAGGACCTGCGTCCGTGTGGAAACCGCTCCCATAGGTTGCACGAATGACGTTATCTGCTGTGTTGTGAGTGGTGCATAGTTGATGCCAAGTCCTGTGTTCAAAGGGAGCTGCTTTGTTGGGCTCTGTAGAACTTCTGCTGTTTGAGCTGGGCTGGGACTTGTTGGCACGGAGGAGAGTGACAAGCTGCCCATCCCTTCCGGTTGAGTTAAAGATGGAGCTGCCACCACATTAGCTTGGCCAGTGAGTATGGTGGCCAGAGCAGGGAGCCGGTGTAAAACTGGTGGAGAACAGTTGGTAGTGGTGCTGGTGACCGATAGTGGAGCTCGAATCTCCATCGTCTGGCGAGGGACAGTGAAAGAAACTGGGAAAGAGGGTCCAACTTTCTCAGCGGACGGCGCTGCCAGGGTTAGTGATCTAAGTGCTGCTTGTTGAGGCTGGTGCGTCCTTAGTTGTGTGGCCATTCTGGGGCCTTGTGCAGGCGTGGCTAACCCAGGTAACGTTGGCCCTCGTGGGACACCGGTCGTTGGGCTCGCTCCCCTGGGACTAGGAGCTGCCACAGGCACTGCAGGGCTGGATATTATGAGGACATGCTGGCCAGGCCCAAGGCCTTGAGGGGGAACAACAAAACGGGTGTTGTTGAGCAGAATCTGTGTGCCGCCTGCAAGCGGTGCAGGGGTGTTAATGACAATCTTCTGTTGCACAGTTGTAGTGGTGGTGCTGGTGACAGGATTGGTATTACCAGCCGGCCGCACTGGAGTGGACTGATGAGTGGATCTAGTGGCAATTGGAGACTGTGGAGTACTTATTTGAGGAGGTGTGGTGACCCCGCTTACACAGTGAGAGTGGTGAGACTGAGAAACCTGGGCCGATGGTATGAGAGGGGATGTTTTGACAAGGCCTAGCGGTGTAGTGACCGGCATTGGTAGTTGTGGTTTGCTGGTGATTAAACCTCTGATTATCGAAGACCGTGGTTGCCCAGTTACCTTGCTTAGATTGGGGATCACAGAGGACGAAGGGATGCCTTGTAGTTGAGATCCAGTCAGGCGTGTGGAAGAGGGCAAATGTGCAGTGCTAGTGATAAGGTGAGACGATGTGGTTGTAAGAAGTGCTGCCTGTGTGCCAGACACAGATGTACTTTTTAAAGTAGATTGTGCAAGTGCACTTGCCTGTTGTGGTAGCCTTATCGGAGATCCTGGAAGCAGATTGATGCGCTGGACCTTATTCAAGGCTCCGAAGTTTGCACTGCTGATAGCTTGACGAAAGTTGAGTCCGATCTTCATTGCTTCATTGGGTATCGACTTGGTCAGGGATTGTGCCCCAGACACTGAAACCTGTCTTGAAATGCTACATGTTGCGTGGGATGCCTGGGCTGGTGATTGGCTGATGAACATCAACCTTTGCCCTGGAAGAGCGGAGGGAGCTGTAGTGGAAGGGACTTTGGTTGCAGCCACAGATGTGATGTTGGACGAGGGAGAGACCAGGATGAACTTAGTGAATGGGGACCTCTCATCTGGACATACCCTTTTCAAAACAGGTTTAGTGAGAACCTGGACAAGAGACGTCTGGGTGGCGCCTGCTGGGTTACCAGGTACCGTGATGATGCTTTTAGGTAGCTGTGAGTTCACAGCAACTGTAGAAGAGACGTTGCAGCTCTGGTTTACAGCAACGGTAACAGCAGAGCCCGCTCTCTGACCTGTGGCCTGAATGCCAGCAGTGATTGAAGACTGGCGTGCAGTTGTTGAACTTGTGACAGTTGAAGGCCGTAATGGTGACGGTCCTAATTGTGCCCGGGCTAAAGTCGCGCTTTTGACCACTGGGACCGTGGGGGCAGCAGGTGGAGAGGTCTTGGACACCAGGAAGGCTTTGAACTGTGGAGAGATGATGATGGGACTGGCAGGTAACAAACCAGATGTACTCTGATCGGACGTCTGCACCTTGACTACTCCAGTGTTGCCCCCCCTAGTGGTGACTAGGATGGACTGCGAGTCCCTTATACACACGGTCTTCAGCTCTTGTTTAGGGTCCAGAGGTTTACTGGGATCAGTAAAAGCTGTACTAGTAGGGTTGGATGGTGATCTATTTGGTATAACATTTTGGGTAGTGCTACTCACTTTCGGACTAGGGAGTTGGACAACCTTGTAGCATGTTGTAAGAGAGGTTGTCTGCAACCTAGGGGAGATGGTAGGAGAGGATGTACCTCCCTTTAGCGGTGCCACTTGTTGTATGGGGATCCGGTTGTCATGACTTTGCGGCATGGTGAAGCCAGAGCTTTGTGACAGTGGAGTGGGCGCTTTGGAGGCTGGGACCTGGATTGTCCTTGGTTGCTGGGGGTGACTCTGACCCTCTGACTTTTGAATGAGCAAGTTCGAAGGAAGGATGACCACTTGGTGCATTAGCTTATCCCCCGTTTTCTGGTCCAGAATTGGCTGCACTGCAATTTTCATATGGCTTCCAGCTTTCCTGACCAGACCCATGCCCTCGGGCATCTTGTAGACAACCTGTACGGGGGTCTTTGGTATGGGCGTGATATGGGACATCTGTGTGTGTTTAGGTGTGGGTGTTGTTGGTTGCGGTAACTGTTGAGAGCTTTGTGGTAAAGAATATTTAAGTTTGGTAGCTTGCAGGGAAGAAGCACAGGCTAAGCTATGAGCCTGACCAACATGGCTGATAACACCTGGCTGATGATGAACTAAAGTAACTTTATCACCAACACTCTTGGCCAGCAGGGTATTTAGCTGAATGGGTTTGTGAGTCCTTTGGACACCAGCCACCGGAGTAGTTATAACCACTGGGCTTGTTTCTCCAACCTGCTGTCCTGCTGGATTCGCTTCACTGGATCTGTTTTCCACTTCAGCTTCAGGGGAAGTCGTCAGTTCGTCACTGTTGATCCTGCCTCTCTTAATGAGGCTTGAGTTCTCATCTAAATCACTCTGCAGACGCTTCAAGCCCCGAGTGGAAGGCCTGTGCTCGTTCAAGGTCAACGTCTCTTGTCTGGTTACCACAGTGAAGCTGCCTCTCAATGCCTCTGTTCCAAACTGCCCTGAGTCCTCTGAAAAAGAGAGACACATTCAATGTATTTCAACTTGCACTGACAATGATTTTACTGATTTTATTTTACCTTTATTTAACTAGGCAAGTCAGTTAAGAACAAATACTTATTTTCAATGACGGCCTAGGAACAGTGGGTTAACTGTCTGTTCAGGGGCAGAACGACAGATTCGTACCTTGTCAGCTCGGGGGTTTGAACTTGCAACCTTCCGGTTACTAGTTCAACGCTCTAACCACTAGGCCCTGATACAAATCGTTTTGTGATTTCAATGCAATTTATAATAAATAGCCTACATGTTATATGCTTTTCCATAATGTCTTACTGCACTTCACCCACAAATAAAACACAAGTTACCTTCCGCCCACAGGATTCTCTGAACAGTCTGATCCTGCTGTTCCTCCTCTTCAGTCAGTCTGGTGTTTTCAGTGAACGAGGTGCTTCTATCCACATCCTCTCTGACAAAGTTGTCATAGTCAGGGTGCTTTTTGAAGTCGTCAAAATCCTTTTTCAAACGTAGCCTGTGGGGAAAGATTACGTCAAAATTAAAAATAAAAGCCATCGAGGAGTCAATGATGTGTTATGCTAGACATGTTTTGTAAACATAGTTTTCTGATATTATAAACTCCTTCAGGCGAGTGGTGATACCTGTTCCTATGGAAAGCCTTGACCAGTTTGGGTTCCCATGGGGAGAGCTCGTTGAGCAGCCTTATGAGAGTGATGTGCAGATCTTTCACGGCTTCTTTCCTGAAGCACCACCTTCCCTGTAAAAACAAACAAAAACACACAACATCAAGAATTTTAAAAAGCCCAATGGTTGAGAGCACATACTGCTGTATTCTCTATTCTCCCTCTCATAGTAGACAATACATACATATAAACTCAGCAAAAAAAAGAAAAGTCCTTTCACGGTCACCTGCATTTATTTTCAGTAAACTTAACATGTGTAAATATTTGTATCAACATAACAAGATTCAACAACTGAGACATAAACTGAACAAGTTCCACAGACACGTGACTAACAGAAATGGAATAATGTGTCCCTGAACAAGGGGGAGTCAAAATCAAAAGTAATAGTCAGTATCTGGTGTGGCCACCAGCTGCTTTAAGTACAGCAGTACATCTCCTCCTCATGGACTGCACCAGATTTGCCAGTAATTGCTGTGACACATTACCCCACTCTTTCACCAAGGCACCTGCAAGTTCCCAGGCATTTCTGGGGGGAATGGCCCTAGCTCTCACCATCCGATCCAACAGGTCCCAGACGTGCTCAATGGGATTGAGATCCAAACTCTTCGCTGGCCATGGCAGAACACTGACATTCCTGTCTTGCAGGAAATCACGCACAGAACGAGTAGTATGGCTGGTGGCATTGTCATGCTGGAGGGTCATGTCAGGATGAGCCTGCAGGAAGGGTACCACATGAGGGAGGAGGATGTCTTCCCTGTAACGCACAGCGTTGAGATTGCCTGCAATGATAACAAGCTCAATCCGATGATGCTGTGACACCGCCCCAGACCATGAAGGACCCTCCACCTGTCCCGCAGGTGTGATGTTCGGATGTACCGATTCTGTGCAGGTGCTGTTACACGTGGTCTGCCACTGCGAGGACGATCAGCTGTCCATCCCGTCTCCCTGTAGCGCTGTCTTAGGCGTCTCACAGTACGGACATTGCAATTTATTGCCCTGGCCACATCTGCAGTCCTCATGCCTCCTTGCAGCAAGCCTTCACGCAGATGAGCAGGGACCCTGGGTAACTTTATTTTGGTGTTTTTCAGAGTCAGTAGAAAGGCATCTTTAGTGTCCTAAGTTTTCATAACTGTGACCTTAATTGCCTACCGTCTGTAAGCTGTTAGTGTCTTAACGACTGATCCACAGGTGCATGTTCATGAATTCTTTATGGTTCATTGAACAAGCATTGGGAAACAGTGTTTAAACCCTTTACAATGCAGATCTGTGAAGTTATTTCGATTTTTACGTATTATCTTTGAAAGACAGGGCCCTGAAAAAGGGACGTTTCTTTTTTTTGCTGAGTTTATATATACACACACCACTATATTTTGTATTCTCATAGTAGACAATCCATATATTTATATACACACCACCGTTCAAAAGTTTGGAATCACTTAGAAATGTCTTTGTTTTTTGTCCATTAAAATAACATAGATCAGAAATACAGTGTAGACCTTGATTATGTTATAAATGACTATTGTAGCAGTAAACGGCATATTTTTTATGGAATAAAGAGGCCCTTATCAGCAAACATCACTCCTGTGTTCCAATGGCACATTGTGTTAGCTAATACAAGTTTATCATTTTAAAAGGCTAATTGATAATTAAAAACCCTTTTGCAATTATGTTAGCACAGCAGAAAACTGTTGTTCTGATTAAAGCAGCAATAAAACTGTCCTTCTTTAGACTACGTGAGTATCCGGAGCATCAGCATTTGTGGGTTCGAATACAGGCTCAAAATGGCAACAAACAAAGAACTTAATTCTGAAACTCGTCAGTCTATTCCTGTTCTGGGATATGAAGGCTATTCCATGTGAGAAATTGCCAAGAAACTGAAGGTCTTGTACAACGCTGTTTACTGCTCCCTTCACAGAACAGCACAAACTCTCTCTAACCAGAATAGAAGAGGAGTGGGAGGCCCCGGTGCACAAATGAGCAAGAGAACAAGTACAAGTGTCTAGTTTGAGAAACAGACGCCTCACAAGTCCTCAACTGGCAAACTCATTAAATATTACCCGCAAAACACCAGTCTAAACATCAACTGTGAAGAGGCGACTCCGGGATGCTGGCCTTCTAGGCAGAGTTCCTCTGTCCAGTGTCTGTGTTCTTTTGCCCATCTTAATCTTTTATTGGCCAGTCTGAGATATGGCTTTTTCTTTGCATCCCGGAGTCGCCTCTTAAATGTTGACGTTGAGACTGGCGTTTTACGGGTACTATTTAATGAAGCTGCCAGTTGAGGACCTGTGAGGCATCTGTTTCCCATTATTTCTGAAGTTATTTTAATGGACAAAAAAAGTGTGATTTTATTTAAAAACAAGGACATTTCGAAGTGACCCCAAACTTTTGAAGTTTACATACACTTAGGTTGGAGTCAATATAATTAGTTTTTCAACCACTCCACAAATTTCTTCTCAACAAACTATAGTTTTGGCAAGTCGGTTAGGACATCTACTTTGTGCATATGACAAGTTATTGTTCCAACAATTGTTTACAGACAGATTATTTCACTTATAATTCACTGTATCACAATTCCAGTGGGTCAGAGGTTTACATACACTAAGTTGACTGTGCCTTTAAACAGCTTGGAAAATTCCAGAAAAGGATGTCATGGCTTTAGAAGCTTCTGATAGGCTAATTGACATCATTAGAGTCAATTGGAGGTGTACCTGTGGATGTATTTCAAGGCCTACCTTCAAAATCATGACCCCATGGGAAAATCAAAAGAAGTCAGCCAAGACCCCAGAAAATAATTGTAGATCTTCACAAGTCTGGTTCATCCTTGGGAGCATTTCCAAACGACTGAAGGTACAACGTTCATCTGTTCAAACAATAGTATGCAAGTATAAACACCATGGGACCACGCAGCCATCATACCGCTCGGGAAGGAGACATGTACTGTCTCCTATCAATGAACGTACTTTGGTGCGAAAAGTGCAAATCAATCCCAGAACAACAGCAAAGGACCTTGTGAAGATTCTGGAGGAAACGGGTACAAAAGTATCTATATCCACAGTAAAACGAGTCCTATATCGACATAACCTAAAAGGCCGATAAGCAAGGAAGAAGCCACTGCTCCAAAACCGCCATTAAAAAAGCCAGACTATGGTTTGCAACTGCACATGGGGACAAAGATTGTACTTTCTGGAGAAATGTCCTCTGGTCTCATGAAACAAAAATAGAACTGTTTGGCCATAATGACCATTGTTATGTTTGGAGGAAAAAGGGGGAGGCTTGCAAGCCCGAAGAACACCATCCCAATCGCAAAGCATGGGGGTGGCAGCATCATATTGTGGGGTGCTTTGCTGCAGGAGGAACTGGTACACTTCACAAAATAGATGGCATCATGAGGTAGGAAAATTATGTGGATATATTGAAGCAACATCTTAAGACATCAGTCAGGAAGTTACAGTTTGGTCGCAAATGGGTCTTCCAAATGGACAATGACCCCAAGCATACTTTCAAAGTTGTGGCAAAATGGCTTAAGGACAACAAAATCAAGGTATTGGAGTGGCCATCACAAAGCCCTGACCTCAATCCTATAGAAAATGTGTGGGCAGAACTGAAAAAGTGTGCGCGAGCAAGGTCTACAAACCTGACTCAGTTACACCAGCTCTGTCAGGAGGAATGGACCAAAATTCACCCAAATTATAGTGGGAAGCTTGTGGAAGGCTATCCGAAATGTTTGACCCAAGTTAAACAATTTAAAGGCAATGCTACCAAATACTAATTGAGTGTATGTAAACTTCTGACCCACTGGGAATGTGAAGAAAGAAATAAAAGCTGAAATAAATCACTCTACTATTATTCTGACATTTCACATTCTTACAATAAAGTGGTGGTCCTAACTGACCTAAGACAGGGAATTTTTACTAGAACTAAAATGGCAGGTATTGTGAAAAACCGAGTTCAAATGTATTTGGCTAAGGTGTATTGAACTGACTTCAACTGTATATACAATATATATATACACACACACACACGTGTTTCTGCATTCATTTTTAAAAAACTATCGATGTAATCCTTCCATACTGTACGTAATAGTTATGTTTCTAATGTATTTTTGATACAGCACAATCAAAATTCCTAAATAAAATGTATTTTATTACTTTACTAACAGATCTCTTTTTGGTGCTCTCCAGCTCATCCAGTTCATCCTCCGTCCTACTGATGAGTTCCCTCAGCTCCTCTAGACTGGTGCACACCAACTGAAGAGCGAGGGACAAATCAGCACTCATGGATACAAATTGCATATCAATTCATATTCCATATTTTGCATCAAAAACAAACAAACTGTGGGGTTTACCCTGAATGCAGGTTGAACTGGGAGTTGAGGTTTCTTTTTTGAAGCCAGCTTCCTGGACTTAAGCTTTCTTCCTGCGAAGGGGAAGAAGATTATTCTATTGAGTAATTCAGACAAGCGGGGCAAAGCATTATGAACAAGATTACATCTCGTTAGGGCTGACCCAGTTTAGTCGACTGGTTGATTGTTTGGTCGACCGATATTTCCTTAGTCGAGCATTTGCAACATACATTACATATAGTACCAGTCAAAAGTTGACACCTACTCATTCAAGAGCCTTTATTTTCTACATTGTAGAATAATTAATAAAACTATGAAATAACACATGTAGTAACCAAAAAATAAAAAAACTGTTAAACAAATATTTTATATTTGAGATTCCTCAAATAGCCACCCTTTGCACACTTGGCATTCTCTCAACCAGCTTGACCTGGAATGCTTTCCCAACAGTCTTGAAGGAGTTAACAATATGCTAAGCAATTGTTGGCTGCTTTTCCTTCACTCTGCGGTCCAAGTCATCCCAAACCATCTCAATTGGGTTGAGGTCGGGTGATTGTGGAGGCCAGGTCATCCGATGCAGCATTCCATCACTCTCCTTCTTGGTCAAATAGCCCTTACACAGCCTGGAGGTGTGTTGGGTCATTGTCACGTTGAAAAACAAATGATAGTCCCACTAAGCCCAAACCAGATGGGATGGCGTATTGCTGCAGAATGTTGTGGAAGCCATGCTGGTTAAGTGTGCCTTTGAATTCTAAATAAATTACAGACAGTGTTAAACAGCAAAGAACCCCCACACCATAACACCTCCTCCTCCATGCTTTACGGTGGGAAATACACATGCAGATATCATCTGTTCACCCACACCGCATCTCACAAAGACATAGCAAAAATCTGAAATTTGGACACCTTTCCCTCAACGTGATCAAGACAAAGGAGATGATTGTGGACAACAGGAAAAGGAGGAAGAAGCAGTACGGCCCAGTACATCACTGGTGCCAAGCCTCCTGCCATCCCGGACCTCTATACCAGGCGGTGTCAGAGGAAGGCCCTAAAAATTGTCAGACTCCAGCCACCCTAATAGACTGTTCTCCTTGCTACCGCAAGGCAAGCGGTACAGGAGCGCCAAGTCTTGGTCCAAGAGGTTTCTAAACAGCTTCTACCCCCAAGCCATAAGACTCCTGTACATCTAATCAAATGGCTACCCAGACTATTTGCATTCCCCCCCCCACCCCCTTCTACACTGCTGCTACTCTGTTATTATCTTTGCATAGTCACTTTAATAACTCTACCTACATGTACAATACCAGTACCCCTGTATATTGCCCTGATATTGTTATTTACTGCTGCTATTTAAATATTTGTTATTCTTATCTCTTACTTTTTTTTTTGAGGTATTTCCTTAACTGCATTGTTGGTTAAGGGCTTGTAAATACGCATTTCACTGTATTCAGCGCATGTGACAAATAAAATTGGATTTGATTTATAAAAATGGTGTACAAGACAGCTGTCTGATTCGCGCCGGTCTGAGTGGACTAATCCATTGTGGAGGCCTTGGGGATGGAACAGTCCATCACTAAAACGTGCTTATATACTGTAGGCTACTGTATCAATCGATCATTCATTCATTTGTTCAGGTCATCACACAGCATACGAGTCATTCATGATTTGAAATGTAATCAAGCATTTTAGTTTTAAAATAAAATAAAGCGAGTCTGGAATAATTAGCTTAAATAATAAATAAACCATTCCATTTCAGGAAATTGCATTCACGAGTGAATGAGACTGTTTTTAGTCTTTTCTGTAATAAAGGCTTGACAAAAAACATTACAACAGACTCTGGTATGCTTATAATTTATTTAGTGTTGTTTAAACTGTTCCAAACAGTCAGAAAAGGTTTATTGTAATCTAACAGCATCTGTTTGGAAACATAATACGCAGCCAAAGCTTGTTCCTTACCTTCTTTTTCTTCATCTCCAGTATTTAACATCTAGTCACATTTATTCCACACATCTGACTTCCCCTTTACTTCCTGAGAAACCAGTACACATTCCCCCATCTCCAGTTTGTCACGTCCTCTGCATCCATTTTGCTGTTACGGTGTTCAGAGTTTGTTATAACCCATTTATTGATGTGATTATGATGTGCTATAGGTCAGGCCCTGTCGTTAACGTGCATGAGATGCATACGTGTCACGTAGAGAGAGCAAAGGGGTTGAGGGAATAGGGAATGTTTTTCCTAAACAAATGAGGGATTTCTGTAACAAAATCCTTCAGTCAGAAATGTCTGTAATTATGTTACAGCTTCAGCAACACAGACAGCATGATAAACACTGTTGATGTTCTGTGGTGGTCGCTGCAGCAGGGAGGAGAGAGAAACGGTTCCTCGTCACAAAGTCACTCGCTGCCATGTTTTTTACCACAGTGCAGCAAGTCTGAGCCTGGCCAGGCACAATCAAATCAATTGCTGGTCGGACTCCCTCTAGTCATTTATGCGTCTTAATTATTTAATCAAACAGTGTGCATAAAGCATCAGACAAGCTCAGTGAATATAGTTGATTTGATTAACACACATAGGATGTGTCTAAATGGAAAAAATATACATTTAAAAATCGATTGCTCGAAAGAACAGATGACTCTTGGTCGACCAAGATTTATTTTTTGGGTTGGGGACAGCCATACATCATCATTGAACAAGTCCCAAGTCTCTCAGCTGTGATTTTACATAGGCCTAATTTAGCCTAACAAAACATCAAATATTGATTTACAAGACAGGTATTCCTTTTCCTTACCCATTTTTCGTTTTTTCCTCTTGTCCTTTCTCTTGACGGTGGTTGCAGCTCTCCTGACAGTAGATTTAGCTGCCTTGGCCTTACAGAGTGGGCTCCTGTCTGATCTGCGCTGCCCACCTGCTGCACGTAGTTCCCCCAATTCCCTCGCTTTCTTCCTTTTCGTTTTCTTAGCCCGAATCCTGTCCATCCTATTCTCTGTCACGTTCACCTTGCGCGGGTGGCCAGCACCAGAGGGTGACGTTGTTGATTTATTGTCTGTGGCACAATGGCAGCGATGATTGTCCTGTGACTTTGTCCCCATTTCAGAGAAACATTTTGGACAACATCTTTGTCCCTCAGAGAGTTCGTTCCTGTCCACTTTAACACAGACATCAGTCAATCTCATGGGTATAGTAACACCAGGCCTGCTGGTATATGTTTCCCTAGCAGGGCGAGCAGGGGACTTCCCTGTATAGCAGTGTTCCCCCACACTGAGACGCGGCTCACATGACCCTGATGATACGTCCGATCCCTCTTCCTGCTTCACCATTCGTCTATTAGGCCTATATTCCAATTCCTGTGGCTCTTCCTTCACACTCCCTCTGCCCTCAAAGTCCTTGATAGTTGAAGAGGGCCCAGTTGAGCCAGTGAGTCTGTTCTGATTAGTAGGCTTACAGTCCTCCTCATTCTCCACTCCCCATGTGTGAAATTGCCCAGTTCCACCACTGCACATGTCCCCTTTAACCCTCCCACAACTCTGTCTGTCAGAACTAAGTTTCTCCTCTGACTCCTCCTCCATTGAAACCAGGTGCTCAGAGTCCTCTGATAGCCCCTCGTCAGGCTCCACCCTCTTCACCCAGACAGCTGGTAAGGGGAAGTCAGAGGGCATGCTGACACTCTGGCAGTAGATGCGTAGGTCCGCCCCGCAGAAATGCGGAAAGTGTATGTAGGCGTTCTCGTTCCCGTCGTAGCCCAGGATGGATTCTCGGCACTCGTGGATGGGTTGGCCCAGCACAGCATCCTGTACGTCCTTCTGGGTCTCGTATACGTTGTCACACAGGCCTTTGAGCAGCCACACACGCTGAATGAAGGGTAAGAGATGGAAGGGGTTCTCCTCCAGGGGGCTAACCACCCCGACTGTCCTGAAGAACTGATGAGATAGGCCCAGCTGCTCAGCCATCCACCCCTGGTCCTCCGCCGTACCCATGGCATAGTACCAGCCTTGCACCCTCTGGCGGAGCTCGGACTCCCAGCGGCAGTAGGTGAGGGCTGGGCGACGGTGGAGCATCCCGCTCCTCTGGGGCGGGCAAAGAAGTGAACTCATGATCTTGGAGAGGAAGATGCTGCAGCGAGGCATGAGGAGGCACCGCTCCAGCTCAAAGAACACTATCTCTGGGAGGTTGAGAGCTGCCTGGGCCAGGCAGAGGAAGTGGCCGATGGCAGGGAGTTCCCACATGGTCTTCAAGGGGGTCTGGGTGGCCTGGGAGAGAAGACTGCGCTCCCACTCCTCCACCTCCTTGGCTGAGGTCTCCTCCGCCTCCTTCTTATCTAGCTCCCGCTGCCTACAATCAGAAATGAAGGATGAGTTTATGAACCAGATGTCCTACTAAACACAAACAATCACAGCCATAGTCATACACAGAATGAACAATTATTTTAAATGTTTAATGTCATTATATTGTCACAGTTGTCAGGATTAAGCAGTCTATGGAATTTTCAAGTTTTATTCTGACCATGGAGTGAGTGGGAACATAGAAAACCCTCAGGCACTGGAACTTTCCATTCATATCTTACCTCTTCTCTTCCTTGACTCTCTGCTGTTCCTCCAGCCTGAGTGCCTGGACCATGATGGACTCATTTCCCCCCACTGTGATCGTAGCCAGGCTGCGAGGCACTGTCCTCCGTCTGGTAGAGGTGCCTACGGGCCCCCTCTCATCCTCGGTCCCCAAACGACCCTTGGAGGTCACTGCCAGAGTGGTCTTCTCTCGCAGCGTCCTGGTTGGGTAGGTGGATACAGACACAGCATCATAGGGCTAGTTAGGGTCCCAGTCATTTCATCAAGGGTCCTGGATGAAACAGACACTACTGATGTTTGAAAATGTTTTACTTTTAGTTACTAATACAACAGCAACTGAAGAAAGAATCCATACCATTGAATGTGTGCATTTTAAATGTATGTACAATATGTAGGCTGTGTCATGAATACTTGAATATATATACACCATGCATTCGGAAAGTATTCAGATCCATTGACTATTTCCCACATTTTGTATTCAGACTCTTTGCTATGAGACTCGAAATCGAGCTTAGGTGCATCCTGTTTCCATTGATCATCCTTAAGATGTTTCTACAACTTGATTGGAGTCCACCTGTGGTAAATTCAATTGATTGGACATGATTTGGAAAGGCACACACCTGTCTATATAAGGTCCCACAGTTGACAGTGCACGTCTGAGCAAAAACCAAACCAGGAGGTCGAAGGAATTGTCCATAGAGCTCCGAGCCAGGATTTTGTCGAGGCACAGATCTGGGGAAGGGTACCAAAACATTTCAGCAGCATTAAAGGTCCCGATGAACACAGTGGCCTCAATCATTCTTAAATGAAAGAAGCTTGGAATCGTCAAGATTCTTCCTAGAGCTGGCCGCCCGGCCAAACTGAGCAATCGGGGGAGAAGGGCCTCGTTGGTCAGGTGACCAAGAACCCCATATTCACTCTGACCGAGCTCCTGAGTTCCTCTGTGGAGATGGGACAACCATCTTTGCAGCACTAAGCCAATCAGGCCTTTACAGTAGTGGCCAGACAGAAACCTCTCCTCCGTAAGGCACCTAAAGGACTCTCGAACCATGAGAAAAAATATGATTTGGTCTGATGAAACCAAGATTGAATTAATTGGCCTGAATGCCAAGCATCACGCCTGGAGGAAACTTGGCACCTTCCCTAAGGTGAAACATGGTGGTGGCAGCATCAGACTGTGGGGATGTTTTTCAGCAGCATGGAGACTAGTCAGGATCCTTGATGAAAACCTGCTCCAGAACGCTCAGGATTTCAGGTAAGGGAAAGGTTCACCTTCCAACAGGAGAACAACCCTAAGCACACAGCCAGGACAACACAGGAGTGGTTACGGGACAAGTCTCTGAATGTCCTTGAGTGACCCAGCCAGAGCCCGGACTTGAACCCGATCAAACATCTCTGGAGAGACCTGAAAATAGCTGTGCAGCGACGCTCCCCATACAACCAGACAGAGTTTGAGAGGATCTGCAGAGAAGAATGGGAGGAACTCTACAAACACAGATGTGCCAAGCTAGTAGCGTCATACCCAAGAAGACTCAAGGCTGTAATCGCCGCCAAAGGTGCTTCAACAACGTACTGAGTAAAGGGTCTGAATATTTATGTAAACGTGATATTTCAATTTGTTTTATTTTTTAGATTGTATATTTGCAAAAAAAAATCTAAAAACCGGGACAATTTAATCAATTTTAGAATAAGACTAACATAACAAAATGTGGAAAAAGTTAAGGTGTCTGAATAGTTTGAATGCACTGTAGGTATGTAAGACTTACCTTGACAGCAGTGTCAACTTCTGCTCAAGCATTATTTCCAATTTCTGTGCCTGTTTAGAAATCCAGTGGTCGACCCCATGGTGCCTATAGCAGTTCTCTAGCATTAGCCTGAAGTCTGCTACAAACTCTGTGATTGTTTCATACTCCCGGCTAACAAACTTCTCCTCCATCCTTCTGAAACACATGGACTTCTTGAGGTGACCCCTGACCCAGTCAGTGTGTTTTTCAAGGCCAATGGGGTGCAAGAAGGGAGTCATAATGCCTTTGTGCTTTTCCAGAAGAAAGCCATTAAATATCCTATAGGCCTGCTGTAACTCATAGCTAAGGTCTTTTTCAACTGTAACTGTGGTAGGTATGCAGACCTCTGACAATGACAGTTCGTTTGAGATTTCAGGCACCCCATCATGTCTTAGCGCAGGAGTACTAGTAGAACTACTGTGGGAAAGAACATAAACATTCTCCAGGGAGGTTCCATTGCTGAGTCCTCCTTTGGTGACTAGGCTGCTGCGTTCAGTGCTGTGCCATTTGGAGTCTAATGATGCTACAATGTGAACATTCTGGTTCTGAGATCCTGAACCCAGTTCATTCTGACAGTCTCGGTTGAGAAAAAATAAATTACTATTGTGGCTGTCCTTCTTGTCAGACAAGTCTTGTTGCTCCCCTGTGTCGTTTTGTGGCACCTTGGGTGGGTTAAAAGTTTCAGTTTGCACTTTCATGTTGCTGGCTGCCCTATATTTCAATAGGAGGTAGCTAATTAACTACTAAAAAAATACTTTTATTGGCTAACCTTGTTAGCTAACCAGCTGACCGCAACCTAACATTGGTAAGCTTTGTTGCCATCTTTTAAAAAATATAGAAAAATTAAATGCACAATTGGCAGTCCTGTCAATTACGTTCAGAGTCCTTCCTCGTTTTGACTCTTCAAAACATTCACCGGCACGTGCAAGACTGAGTTGACGTTACAGTTCTACCTAGCCAGCCAGCTACCTAGCCAGCCAGCTACCTAGCCATCCAAACAGTAGTTAGTCCTAGCTAGCCAGCTACCTAGCTAGCCAAACAGTAGTTAGTCCTAGCTAGCCAGCTACCTAGCTAGCCAAACAGTAGTTAGTCCTAGCTAGCTAGCCAAACAGTAGTTAGTCCTAGCTAGCCAACTACCTAGCTAGCCAAACAGTAGCTAGTCCTAGCTAGCTACTTATGATTTAGTTAACTAGACAGCATTGTGAGATACGTTATGAACGTTCGTTTGACAGCGAACATTGTTATTTGTTCATAAAAGTATTTGGTTGGGCTTATTTAGCTAATCCACCACAAACTAATAAACATTAGTTGACAAGAGACAAAGTGAAGTTAAACATTTACCATATAGCTATTACCTAGTATAACTTTTCTTTGATAAATGATCTGATGGGACTGGTAGTCTAGATTCGACAAATATAGCTAGGTCAATTTACAAGGCCATTACTCATACCTCACATCAGCGCTTTAAGGTCGCGTCCAATACAAGCGGTACAAACTGCTAGTTAGCTAGCCAACTTGTTAGCGAGCAGCTAGTTAGCCGGTGTTGTACAGGCAGTGTGGCTGTGTCTCCTTCCCAGCCTATCATTGAACTCATTGTTTCCAGTCAGAGGCCTGCGTCCGCAGTGTCCGATGCAATGTTTTCAGGCTACATTTTAGGCAACACAGCGATGAATCCTTGCTATGATGAGCCAACGAAACCAGTTTAGCTAGAAAGATAGCTAAATGAGAAGATCCATTAATTCAGCAAGCTTGCTGGGAAGCTAGTTAGCCGGTTAGATAACAATTAATGTAAGTTATCTAACTTCAAAATTTTCTCAAAGTAAATTAACTAGCATAAATCTAGATAGAGAACTTTCTAACTCAACAGTCTACAAAGTTAGCCAGGTATCGAGTCCGTTCCACCAGAGATGCTATGCTAGCTAACTAAATATTCCCCGAACGACGTTTCTTTGCATCGTCCTGGGTGCGTGCAAGTGTACGTAGTCGCGTGGCACAGATTTTTTTTATTGGGGTTTCATAATACTGAGAGAGGACTTAATTTCCTCTTGCAATATAATTACTTTACCAATGTTAACGAATTGTTCAGACAAAATGTTGATGAATTTTAGGCACATTTGTATACCCTAAAATTACAAGGAGAGATAATGAGCCTTGGCAAGCACACTTTGTAATTCTAACCTGTCCTCTTCAAGTTATTACCTGCCTTTTTAAGCAGGTACAGGTGAAAAGCATGTCAGATGTCAATTTTACCACCGGCAATTAATGTGAGACTGATGGCAAGTTGACAAGTAATTTAGAGATAGATGAGTCAGTCAAGTTCTGCCCCTGAACAAGGCAGTTAACCCACTGTTCGTTCCTAGGCCGTCATTGAAAATAATAATTTGTTCTTAACTGACTTGCCTAGTTAAATAAAGGTAAAATAAAACATTTAAAATAATAAAGAAGTTCCACTGGTTACATATATATTCTTCTATGTTATAATGGCAGTCCGCAAACAAACGTTAAAGTTTCATGCTGCCACTTACTGTGCTGGAGTGTGTGGTCAATCATGGTTTACAACATTAAGGCCACATTTCTACATCCTCCTACCTAACTCAGCAATTCTGAGAAAATAAAAAAGAGCCCTACTAACTTTTAATAGACCCCCCCCCCCCCCCCATCCCATCCAACCTCAATGACCCAACACTTCATACTTTCCCTCTCTTCATCATACTTATAACAACACATGTTCCACTGTTTCATCGACCATACACTCCCGACACAAACTTTTCACAAACACCACCTCTTCCTTCCTAATATGACATTTGAATCTTGGTCCACCGACCTTTCTTTGGAGTGTATATAAATGCCAGCCCTTGTGCTCAGAGTACCATCTCTTCTGCCACACATCTATCAATATGTCTCTGATCTTACATTTGGCCTCACCTCTACCCAGTGGAACATTAATATTAATTATATCGTGTTTTAAAGCTCTTTTGGCTATCTGTCTACAATTTCATTCCCTTCCACACCCAAATAGGCTGGGACCCAGCACAATCTCACTACCACACCCAGTCTCTCAATTCTCCATAAGAAAATAATGCCTCCAATAGCAGGTCACTCCTATTAGATTTTCCAGATGATAAACTATTCAATACAGATAGAGAATCTGAGCATACTATAATTCTGACAGGTTGTATGTCCTCCACCCATTTTCTCTACCAAGGTTAGATCAACAACAGGATCTGGTAGTAACCACGGAGGAACATCCCCTATCACCACAGAAGTGCCAACTTCCAACTCCCCCAAACCACTCTCATCAGCAAGCTTTCCAACTTTCCAACCAAAACCACTGCCATGTCTACTAGTATATTCCCAACAGTCATCTAGAACTGTAGCAATGGGAAGGACAATCTCACAGCCATTCAACCTAACCCAATAAGCTAATGACAATTTTTTTATACCATATATACCAAAGGCATCTCACCTGCCTCCACTAGTATGGCACATGCAGATGCAGATGTTGATTTAAATGCACCAATACATATCCTTAAAGCTATGTACTAGATTATGTCCTGCTTCTGAAGCCAAGTCTCGCCACTGTTCCATACAGCGTAATCAATTGTCGTGCTGATCAAAGCTCTATAAATATCCAGCAACGATTGAATGTCAGCATAAGATTCACCACCTTCTTACACATTGTTTCAACATTTATTACATAATATTTCAATGTATATTGCTCATTGAACCATATAACCAAATATGTGTACTTAGAAACCCTCCACATAGGCTGTCCATACAGAGAAAAACTGTATATTATCAGCAACTTTCTTCTTCGAGAAGAACATACAGCAAGACTTCACTACTGACAATTTAAAACCCCAGTCAATTGACCATCTTTCAACATCCAATATAGCTCGTTGAATAGATTTGGTCACATGCGAGACATTCCTTCCCCTCTTCCAAACAGCTCCATCCTCAGCATATAGGAAAGCCCCAATATCCCTACCTACATTCAAAAACACATCGTTAATCATAATATTGAACAAAATAGGACTGATAGAACTGCCTTGAGGAATACCATTGTCAACTCGATAGGAATCAGATAAAATCGACCATATTTGAACTCAAAAGTGATTATTAAATAAGAAGGTCAAAACTCATTTATACAATCTCCCACCAATACCAAGTGTTTTCATCTTAATCAGTAGGCCTTCTCTCCACATAGTGTCGTGTGCCTTTTCAATGTCAAAAAAAAACATTTTTTTCAACTTCATTGCTCACCTTTACTAATGCATCCAATGTAGATCTTGCTATGTTCCAGGAAATATGACAATCTGTTGACTATCAGCTTTTCCATCAGTTTACATAAGTCTGAGGTCAGTGCCATTGGAATGTAACTATCAGCACCTTACCAGGATTTACAAAAGGTCATATTACTGCACGTTTCCAACCAGAAGGTATAACCCCCTCACTCCAAATCATATTAAAGAATCCCAGAAGAATGTGCATGACCTCATCAGGTAGATGCTTAAACATGAAACCAAGATTGAACTCTTTGGCCTGAATGCAAAGCGTCACGTCTGGAGGAAACCTTTTTCAGCGGTAGGAACTGGGAGACTAGTCAGGATCAAGGCAAAGATGAATGAAGCAAAGTACAGAGAGATCCTTGATGAAAACCTGCTCCAGAGCATTCAGGACCTCAGACTGGTGTAAAGGTTTTGGTCACGTGGACTGGGATAGGTTCCGGGTAGCCTCCAAGAATAACATTGACGAATGCACTGATACGGTGACTGAGTTTATCAGGAAGTGTATAGGAGATGTTGTACCCACTGTGACTATTAAAACCTTCCCTAATCAGAAACTGTGGATAGATGGCAGTATTCACGCAAAACTGAAAGCCCGATGGCAAGATAACTGAGAATATGGCCGAATACAAACAGTGTAGTTATTCCCTTCGTAAGGCAATCAAACAGGCAAAACGTCAGTATAGAGACAAAGTGGAGTCGCAATTCAACGGCTTAGACATGAGAAGTACGTACCGGGGTCTACAGCCAATCACGGACTACAAAAGGAAAAACAGCCAAGTCACAGACACCGATGTCTTGCTTCCAGACAAGCTAAACACCTTCTTTGTCCGCTTTCAGGATAACACAGTGCCACCGGCGTGGCCCACTACCAAGGACTGTGGGCTCTCCTTCTCCGTGGCTGACGTGAGTAAGACGTTTAAGCGTTAACCCTCGCAAAGCTGCCGGCCCCTATACGGCACCCCTAGCTGCGTCCTCAGAGCATGCGCAGACCAGCTGGCTGGAGTGTTTACAGACATATTCAATCTCTCCCTATGCCAGTCTGCTGTCCCTACATTTACATTTACATTTAAGTCATTTAGCAGACGCTCTTATCCAGAGCGACTTACAAATTGGTGCTTTCACCTTATGACATCCAGTGGAACAGCCACTTTACAATAGTGCATCTAGGTCTTTTAAGGGGGGGGGGGGAGGGGGAGAAGGATTACTTTATCCTATCCTAGGTATTCCTTAAAGAGGTGGGGTTTCAGGTGTCTCCGGAAGGTGGTGATTGACTCCGCTGTCCTGGCGTCGTGAGGGAGTTTGTTCCACCATTGGGGGGCCAGAGCAGCGAACAGTTTTGACTGGGCTGAGCGGGAACTGTACTTCCTCAGTGGTAGGGAGGCGAGCAGGCCAGAGGTGGATGAACGCAGTGCCCTTGTTTGGGTGTATGCTTCAAAATGTCCACCATTGTTCCTGTACCCAAGAAAGCAAAGGTAACTGAACTAACTAAATGTAGCACTCACTTCTGTCATCATTAAGTGCTTTGAGAGACTAGTCAAGGATCATATCACCTCTACCTTACTTAACACCCTAGACCCATTTCAATTTGGTTACCGCACCAATAGATGCAGATGATGCAATCGCCATCGCACTACATACTATCCCATCAGGACAAGAGCAATACCTATGTAAGAATGCTGTTAATTGACTATAGGGAAAGGGGGGTACCTAGTCAGTTGTCTAACTGAATGTATTCAACTGAAATGTGTCTTCTGCATTTAACCCAACCCCCCTGAATCAGCTCAGAATTCAACACCATAGTACCCTCCAAGCTCATAATTGGTTTAATTATTTTTTAAATTTAACCTTTATTTAACTAGGCAAGTCAGTTAAGAATAAATTCTTATTTACAATGATGGCCTACCCTGGCCAAACCCGGACGACGCTGTGGAGAAACTGAAACGGTCCACCCACACAGACAGTATGATGAAGAAGCCGCAACATTGCCTCTTCAACCTCAGGAGGCTGAAGAAATTTGTCTTGGCACCTAAAACCCTCACAAACTTTTACAGATGCACAATTGAGAGCATCCTGTCAGGTTGTATCACCGCCTGGTACGGCAACTGCACCGCCCGCAACCGCAGGGATCTCCAGAGGGCCCAATGCATCACCAGGGGCAAACTACCTGCCCTCCAGGACACCTACAGCACCCGATGTCGCAGGAAGGCCAAAAAGATCATCAAGGGCAACGACCACCCGCGCCACTGCCTGTTCACCCCGCTATCATCCAGAAGGCGAGGTCAGTACAGGTGCATCAAAGCTGGGACCGAGAGACTGAAAAACAGCTTCTATCTCAAGGCCATCAGACTGTTAAATAGCCATCACTAGCACATTAGAGGCTGCTACCTTATATACATAGACATGAAATCACTGGCCAATTTAATAATGGAATACTAGCCACTTTAATATTTTTATTTTGCATTACTCATCTCATATTTCTTAAACTCCTGACCGTTAGCAATAAGGCTTCTGGCATTCCACTGAACGATGACAAAACCCATAACTATAATTGTCATCATACTGAGACATTCCATCATTAGTATTATTAGGGAAGAGAGGTTGTTGATGGAGGAGAAGAGTGAGGGACAGATTGGGAAAGATGGCGGAAGTGGATGCTGAGTTTGAATCAAGTATCTCAACAAGCAAAGTTGGTGAAGACGAATGATCTGAATGGACAACAGTAGTATCAAAAACTGAAAGAAAATTGTCTGAAATTGGAGTGGAGGATACGTGTATTAGATATATGATAATGAATCACTTCTTGTTGGGATGCATTTGTTGAGTAAGGATGCATATGTGGGAGACCCATTTGAGGTGTCAAATTGTGAAGTATGCGCTGGGAAAAGTGGAGTCTGAAATAGTGACCAGGAATGGTCTTATTTTGATGAATGGTATTTCTGAAGAACAGAGGAAGATTGCAATGAGTCTCAATAGAATCTGGACAACAGAAGTTTTGTGTTTTGAACTTCGGAGTAGAGCATCTGTCAAAGGAGTCATCTCAGGGGTGACGACAGATGTTCAGGTTGAAAACCTAAAGAGAATTCCTAGTGTGGTTGGTGCCCGGCGTCTGGTGAATGAAGAAAAAGAAGAAAGTCTGTCGGTCCTGTTGTTTTTTGATAAAGAGCAAATACCTACGTATATGAAGCTTGGTTATGTAAGATACGCTGTAGCTTTCGTCCCCAAACCATTGCAGTGTAAGAATTGTATAAGATTTGGCCATGTTTCTAATGTGTGCAGATGGACAGAGTATATTGAAGATAGGTGTGTAGAAGGACGACGGTGTTGCCATTGTGGTGGGGATCATGATCCCAATTTCCTGGAGTGCCCTGTACGGGTAAAGGAGTTTGAGGTGGCAAAAGTTAGTGCGGTCAATCAAATCTCCTATGCGAAGACGATTAAAAGAATTGAGAACAAGTGATGCTAGTGAAGATATGGTACGGGACGCATCGTAGCCTGTAGTAAATGTTTGCTGCCAGTCAAAAAAATACCATGTGTGTTAAAAAGTTGGATTTTGAGGCATTCATTGCCACAGATGTAAACTGTAAGTACAAGTTTCAAATAAGTTTTAAGAAACTGGAAATTATTGTGGCTATGGCAGAAAAGTTTTTGGGACTTAAGGATTTTACATCTGAAGGCTTGCAAGGAGTACTGGTGCCGGAATACCCTCCCAGGTTCCCCTTGAGCCTATTATTTTTTAACGGAAAAGTTGTTTGACTTTGTTTAGTTTATTTATACATTTTTTGGTAGTTTGGTGTTTTTTTTGTTGGTATTTTGTAAAATTTTGGGGGATCCTGTTTCCATCCCGCACAGTAGGTGGCAGGATGCACATCACATTGTGCACTCGCAAATATACCATAGAAGAAGTATTATTATTATTATTAGTAGTAGTAGTAGTAGTAGTAGTCAACATATCAACAATCACGGCGACAGTAATATCTGTTACTCCTAAAAACTCTGTTGCTGCTTCCACAATGATTTTCAACTTGGCAGTTCTTTCCACAAATGCAGTCAGGTTGATAACCTTTCCAATGAAGGCCATAAATTAAATCTGATTAACTGCCAAGGTGTCCACTGAACAGGTCTCGTAACCATGTCAGGACTAGCATAAGCAACATTTCCTACAGTAGGTCCACTTCTTCCAGTACTGTCCCTATTGCCTCCATCATTCTGCCTAATAGTTCCACCAATTTGCCTTGCAGCCTCTGCATAACATACATTATGAGTGATTTTATATATTTGGGGCTCTCTACCCTCTTTCTGCACCTGGAATTCACCAAATGCTGCACTGTGTTCCCCCCACAATTATAACAGTTAACCTTGACATTGTTCTCACATTCACCATAATCATGTTCCCCCCCACAATTACAACAGTTAACCTTGACATTGTTCTCACATTCACCATAATCATGTCCCCCCCCCACAATTACAACAGTTAACCTTGACATTGTTCTCACATTCACCATAATCATGCCCCCCCCACAATTACAACAGTTAACCTTGACATTGTTCTCACATTCACACCATAATCATGTCCCCCATTCACACAATTACAACAGTTAACCTTGACATTGTTCTCACATTCACAGTAACCATGTCCCCCCCACAATTACAACAGTTAACCTTGACATTGTTCTCACATTCACAGTAACCATGTTCCCCCCACAATTACAACAGTTAACCTTGACATTGTTCTCACATTCACAGTAATCCATGTCCCCCCACAATTACAACAGTTAACCTTGACATTGTTCTCACATTCACAGTAACCATGTTCCCCCCCCCACAATTACAACAGTTAACCTTGACATTGTTCTCACATTCACAGTAACCATGTTCCTCCCCCACAATTACAACAGTTAACCTTGACATTGTTCTCACATTCACAGTAACCATGTTCCTCCCCCCCCCACAATTACAACAGTTAACCTTGACATTGTTCTCACATTCACAGTAACCATGTCCCCCCACAATTACAACAGTTAACCTTGACATTGTTCTCACATTCACATAATCATGTCCCCCCCCCCCACAATTACAACAGTTAACCTTGACATTGTTCTCACATTCACAGTAACCATGTCCCCCCCCCACAATTACAACAGTTAACCTTGACATTGTTCTCACATTCACCATAATCATGTCCCCCCACAATTACAACAGTTAACCTTGACATTGTTCTCACATTCACAGTAACCATGTCCCCCCACAATTACAACAGTTAACCTTGACATTGTTCTCACATTCACCATAATCATGTCCCCCCCACAATTACAACAGTTAACCTTGACATTGTTCTCACATTCACATAATCATGTCCCCCCACAATTACAACAGTTAACCTTGACATTGTTCTCACATTCACAGTAACCATGTCCCCCCACAATTACAACAGTTAACCTTGACATTGTTCTCACATTCACAGTAACCATGTCCCCCCACAATTACAACAGTTAACCTTGACATTGTTCTCACATTCACAGTAACCATGTCCCCCCACAATTACAACAGTTAACCTTGACATTGTTCTCACATTCACAGTAACCATGTCCCCCCCACAATTACAACAGTTAACCTTGACATTGTTCTCACATTCACCATAATCATGTCCCCCCCCACAATTACAACAGTTAACCTTGACATTGTTCTCACATTCACAGTAACCATGTCCTCCCCCACAATTACAACAGTTAACCTTGACATTGTTCTCACATTCACAGTAACCATGTCCCCCCCCCACAATTACAACAGTTAACCTTGACATTGTTCTCACATTCACAGTAATCATGTCCCCCCCCCACAATTACAACAGTTAACCTTGACATTGTTCTCACATTCACAGTAATCATGTCCCCCCCCACAATTACAACAGTTAACCTTGACATTGTTCTCACATTCACAGTAACCATGTCCCCCCCACAATTACAACAGTTAACCTTGACATTGTTCTCACATTCACAGTAATCATGTCCCCCCACAATTACAACAGTTAACCTTGACATTGTTCTCACATTCACCATAATCATGTCCCCCCACAATTACAACAGTTAACCTTGACATTGTTCTCACATTCACAGTAACCATGTCCCCCCCACAATTACAACAGTTAACCTTGACATTGTTCTCACATTCACAGTAATCATGTCCCCCCCCACAATTACAACAGTTAACCTTGACATTGTTCTCACATTCACAGTAACCATGTCCCCCCACAATTACAACAGTTAACCTTGACATTGTTCTCACATTCACAGTAACCATGTCCCCCCACAATTACAACAGTTAACCTTGACATTGTTCTCACATTCACCATAATCATGTCCCCCCCCACAATTACAACAGTTAACCTTGACATTGTTCTCACATTCACAGTAACCATGTCCCCCCACAATTACAACAGTTAACCTTGACATTGTTCTCACATTCACAGTAACCATGTCCCCCCCACAATTACAACAGTTAACCTTGACATTGTTCTCACATTCACATAACCATGTCCCCCCCCACAATTACAACAGTTAACCTTGACATTGTTCTCACATTCACAGTAACCATGTCCCCCCACAATTACAACAGTTAACCTTGACATTGTTCTCACATTCACAGTAACCATGTTCCCCCCCCACAATTACAACAGTTAACCTTGACATTGTTCTCACATTCACATAATCATGTCCCCCCCACAATTACAACAGTTAACCTTGACATTGTTCTCACATTCACCATAATCATGTCCCCCCACAATTACAACAGTTAACCTTGACATTGTTCTCACATTCACAGTAACCATGTCCCCCCACAATTACAACAGTTAACCTTGACATTGTTCTCACATTCACATAATCATGTCCCCCCACAATTACAACAGTTAACCTTGACATTGTTCTCACATTCACCATAATCATGTCCCCCCCCACAATTACAACAGTTAACCTTGACATTGTTCTCACATTCACAGTAACCATGTCCCCCCACAATTACAACAGTTAACCTTGACATTGTTCTCACATTCACAGTAACCATGTTCCCCCCCACAATTACAACAGTTAACCTTGACATTGTTCTCACATTCACATAACCATGTCCCCCCCCCCACAATTACAACAGTTAACCTTGACATTGTTCTCACATTCACCATAACCATGTCCCCCCACAATTACAACAGTTAACCTTGACATTGTTCTCACATTCACAGTAACCATGTCCCCCCCACAATTACAACAGTTAACCTTGACATTGTTCTCACATTCACAGTAACCATGTTCCCCCCCCACAATTACAACAGTTAACCTTGACATTGTTCTCACATTCACAGTAACCATGTCCCCCCCCACAATTACAACAGTTAACCTTGACATTGTTCTCACATTCACCATAATCATGTCCCCCCCACAATTACAACAGTTAACCTTGACATTGTTCTCACATTCACAGTAACCATGTCCCCCCCACAATTACAACAGTTAACCTTGACATTGTTCTCACATTCACCAGTAATCATGTCCCCCCACAATTACAACAGTTAACCTTGACATTGTTCTCACATTCACAGTAACCATGTCCCCCCCACAATTACAACAGTTAACCTTGACATTGTTCTCACATTCACAGTAACCATGTCCCCCCCACAATTACAACAGTTAACCTTGACATTGTTCTCACATTCACCATAATCATGTCCCCCCACAATTACAACAGTTAACCTTGACATTGTTCTCACATTCACAGTAACCATGTCCCCCCACAATTACAACAGTTAACCTTGACATTGTTCTCACATTCACAGTAACCATGTTCCCCCCCACAATTACAACAGTTAACCTTGACATTGTTCTCACATTCACAGTAACCATGTCCCCCCCCCACAATTACAACAGTTAACCTTGACATTGTTCTCACATTCACCATAATCATGTCCCCCCACAATTACAACAGTTAACCTTGACATTGTTCTCACATTTAATCATGTACCCCCAATATTTCAACAGTTAACCTTGACATTGTTCTCACATTCACAGTAACCATGTCCCCCCCACAATTACAACAGTTAACCTTGACATTGTTCTCACATTCACATAATCATGTCCCCCCCCACAATTACAACAGTTAACCTTGACATTGTTCTCACATTCACAGTAACCATGTCCCCCCCACAATTACAACAGTTAACCTTGACATTGTTCTCACATTCACAGTAACCATGTCCCCCCCCACAATTACAACAGTTAACCTTGACATTGTTCTCACATTCACAGTAACCATGTCCCCCCCACAATTACAACAGTTAACCTTGACATTGTTCTCACATTCACAGTAACCATGTCCCCCCACAATTACAACAGTTAACCTTGACATTGTTCTCACATTCACAGTAACCATGTCCCCCCCACAATTACAACAGTTAACCTTGACATTGTTCTCACATTCACAGTAACCATGTCCCCCCCACAATTACAACAGTTAACCTTGACATTGTTCTCACATTCACAGTAATCATGTCCCCCCACAATTACAACAGTTAACCTTGACATTGTTCTCACATTCACCATAATCATGCCCCCCACAATTACAACAGTTAACCTTGACATTGTTCTCACATTCACCATAATCATGTCCCCCCACAATTACAACAGTTAACCTTGACATTGTTCTCACATTCACAGTAACCATGTCCCCCCCCACAATTACAACAGTTAACCTTGACATTGTTCTCACATTCACAGTAATCATGTTCCCCCCACAATTACAACAGTTAACCTTGACATTGTTCTCACATTCACAGTAACCATGTTCCTCCCCCCACAATTACAACAGTTAACCTTGACATTGTTCTCACATTCACAGTAATCATGTCCCCCCCCACAATTACAACAGTTAACCTTGACATTGTTCTCACATTCACCATAATCATGTTCCCCCACAATTACAACAGTTAACCTTGACATTGTTCTCACATTCACCAGTAATCATGTCCCCCCACAATTACAACAGTTAACCTTGACATTGTTCTCACATTCACAGTAATCATGTCCCCCCCCACAATTACAACAGTTAACCTTGACATTGTTCTCACATTCACAGTAATCCATGTCCCCCCACAATTACAACAGTTAACCTTGACATTGTTCTCACATTCACCATAATCATGCCCCCACAATTACAACAGTTAACCTTGACATTGTTCTCACATTCACATAACCATGTCCCCCACAATTACAACAGTTAACCTTGACATTGTTCTCACATTCACAGTAATCATGTCCCCCCACAATTACAACAGTTAACCTTGACATTGTTCTCACATTCACAGTAACCATGTCCCCCCACAATTACAACAGTTAACCTTGACATTGTTCTCACATTCACATAACCATGTCCCCCCACAATTACAACAGTTAACCTTGACATTGTTCTCACATTCACATAATCATGTCCCCCCACAATTACAACAGTTAACCTTGACATTGTTCTCACATTCACAGTAATCATGTCCCCCCACAATTACAACAGTTAACCTTGACATTGTTCTCACATTCACCATAATCATGTCCCCCCCCACAATTACAACAGTTAACCTTGACATTGTTCTCACATTCACAGTAACCATGTCCCCCCACAATTACAACAGTTAACCTTGACATTGTTCTCACATTCACAGTAACCATGTCCCCCACAATTACAACAGTTAACCTTGACATTGTTCTCACATTCACCATAATTGTTCCCCCCACAATTACAACAGTTAACCTTGACATTGTTCTCACATTCACAGTAACATGTCCCCCCCCCACAATTACAACAGTTAACCTTGACATTGTTCTCACATTCACAGTAATCATGTCCCCCCCACAATTACAACAGTTAACCTTGACATTGTTCTCACATTCACAGTAATCATGTTCCCCCCCACAATTACAACAGTTAACCTTGACATTGTTCTCACATTCACCATAACCATGTCCCCCACAATTACAACAGTTAACCTTGACATTGTTCTCACATTCACATAACCATGTCCCCCCACAATTACAACAGTTAACCTTGACATTGTTCTCACATTCACCATAATCATGTCCCCCCACAATTACAACAGTTAACCTTGACATTGTTCTCACATTCACAGTAACCATGTCCCCCCACAATTACAACAGTTAACCTTGACATTGTTCTCACATTCACCATAATCATGTCCCCCCACAATTACAACAGTTAACCTTGACATTGTTCTCACATTCACAGTAACCATGTCCCCCCACAATTACAACAGTTAACCTTGACATTGTTCTCACATTCACAGTAATCATGTCCCCCCACAATTACAACAGTTAACCTTGACATTGTTCTCACATTCACAGTAACCATGTTCCCCCCCCCACAATTACAACAGTTAACCTTGACATTGTTCTCACATTCACAGTAACCATGTCCCCCCACAATTACAACAGTTAACCTTGACATTGTTCTCACATTCACCATAATCATGCCCCCCACAATTACAACAGTTAACCTTGACATTGTTCTCACATTCACAGTAACCATGTCCCCCCCACAATTACAACAGTTAACCTTGACATTGTTCTCACATTCACAATAATCATGTCCCCCCCACAATTACAACAGTTAACCTTGACATTGTTCTCACATTCACAGTAATCATGTTCCCCCCACAATTACAACAGTTAACCTTGACATTGTTCTCACATTCACATAATCATGTTCCCCCCACAATTACAACAGTTAACCTTGACATTGTTCTCACATTCACAGTAACCATGTCCCCCCACAATTACAACAGTTAACCTTGACATTGTTCTCACATTCACCATAATCATGTCCCCCCACAATTACAACAGTTAACCTTGACATTGTTCTCACATTCACAGTAACCATGTCCCCCCCACAATTACAACAGTTAACCTTGACATTGTTCTCACATTCACAGTAATCATGTCCCCCACAATTACAACAGTTAACCTTGACATTGTTCTCACATTCACAGTAATCATGTCCCCCCACAATTACAACAGTTAACCTTGACATTGTTCTCACATTCACCATAATCATGTCCCCCCACAATTACAACAGTTAACCTTGACATTGTTCTCACATTCACAGTAACCATGTCCCCCCACAATTACAACAGTTAACCTTGACATTGTTCTCACATTCACCATAATCATGTCCCCCCACAATTACAACAGTTAACCTTGACATTGTTCTCAATTCACAGTAACCATGTTCCCCCCCACAATTACAACAGTTAACCTTGACATTGTTCTCACATTCACCATAATCATGTCCCCCCACAATTACAACAGTTAACCTTGACATTGTTCTCACATTCACCATAATCATGTCCCCCCACAATTACAACAGTTAACCTTGACATTGTTCTCACATTCACAGTAACCATGTCCCCCCCACAATTACAACAGTTAACCTTGACATTGTTCTCACATTCACAGTAATCATGTCCCCCCACAATTACAACAGTTAACCTTGACATTGTTCTCACATTCACAGTAACCATGTCCCCCCCCCACAATTACAACAGTTAACCTTGACATTGTTCTCACATTCACCATAATCATGTCCCCCCACAATTACAACAGTTAACCTTGACATTGTTCTCACATTCACAGTAACCATGTCCCCCCCACAATTACAACAGTTAACCTTGACATTGTTCTCACATTCACCAGTAATCATGTCCCCCCCACAATTACAACAGTTAACCTTGACATTGTTCTCATTCACAGTAATCATGTCCCCCACAATTACAACAGTTAACCTTGACATTGTTCTCACATTCACATAATCATGTCCCCCCACAATTACAACAGTTAACCTTGACATTGTTCTCACATTCACAGTAATCATGTCCCCCCACAATTACAACAGTTAACCTTGACATTGTTCTCACATTCACAGTAATCATGTCCCCCACAATTACAACAGTTAACCTTGACATTGTTCTCACATTCACCATAATCATGTCCCCCCACAATTACAACAGTTAACCTTGACATTGTTCTCACATTCACCATAACCATGTCCCCCCCACAATTACAACAGTTAACCTTGACATTGTTCTCACATTCACAGTAACCATGTTCCCCCCACAATTACAACAGTTAACCTTGACATTGTTCTCACATTCACAGTAACCATGTCCCCCCACAATTACAACAGTTAACCTTGACATTGTTCTCACATTCACAGTAATCATGTCCCCCCCACAATTTTTAACCTTGACATTGTTCTCACATTCACAGTAATCATGTTCCCCACAATTACAACAGTTAACCTCCATTGTTCCACATTCACAGTAATCATGTATCACAATTACAACAGTTAACCTTGACATTGTTCTCACATTCACCATAATCATGTCCCCCACAATTACAACAGTTAACCTTGACATTGTTCTCACATTCACAGTAATCATGTCCCCCCACAATTACAACAGTTAACCTTGACATTGTTCTCACATTCACAGTAATCATGTAAATCCCCCACAATTACAACAGTTAACCTTGACATTGTTCTCACATTCACCATAATCATGTCCCCCCCCACAATTACAACAGTTAACCTTGACATTGTTCTCACATTCACCATAATCATGTCCCCCCACAATTACAACAGTTAACCTTGACATTGTTCTCACATTCACATAACCATGTCCCCCCCCCACAATTACAACAGTTAACCTTGACATTGTTCTCACATTCACAATAATCATGTCCCCCCCCCACAATTACAACAGTTAACCTTGACATTGTTCTCACATTCACAGTAACCATGTTCCCCACAACAACAGTTAACAACAGTAATCATGTCCCCCCACCAACAGTTAACCTTGACATTGTTCTCACATTCACCATAATCATGTCCCCCCCACAATTACAACAGTTAACCTTGACATTGTTCTCACATTCACAGTAACCATGTCCCCCCACAATTACAACAGTTAACCTTGACATTGTTCTCACATTCACAGTAATCATGTTCCCCCCCTCCAATTACAACAGTTAACCTTGACATTGTTCTCACATTCACATTCCCACAATTACACAGTAACCTTGACATTGTTCTCACATTCACCATAATCATGTTCCCCCCACAATTACAACAGTTAACCTTGACATTGTTCTCACATTCACCATAATCATGTCCCCCCACAATTACAACAGTTAACCTTGACATTGTTCTCATTCACAAATCCATGTTCCCCCCCACAATTACAACAGTTAACCTTGACATTGTTCTCACATTCACAGTAACCATGTCCCCCCCAATTACAACAGTTAACCTTGACATTGTTCTCACATTCACAGTAATCATGTCCCCCCCACAATTACAACAGTTAACCTTGACATTGTTCTCACATTCACCATAATCATGTCCCCCACAATTACAACAGTTAACCTTGACATTGTTCTCACATTCACCATAAATCATGTCCCCCCACAATTACAACAGTTAACCTTGACATTGTTCTCACATTCACAGTAACCATGTCCCCCCACAATTACAACAGTTAACCTTGACATTGTTCTCACATTCACATAATCATGTCCCCCCCCACAATTACAACAGTTAACCTTGACATTGTTCTCACATTCACCATAATCATGTCCCCCCCACAATTACAACAGTTAACCTTGACATTGTTCTCACATTCACAGTAATCATGTCCCCCCACAATTACAACAGTTAACCTTGACATTGTTCTCACATTCACCATAACCATGTCCCCCCCCACAATTACAACAGTTAACCTTGACATTGTTCTCACATTCACCATAATCATGTCCCCCCACAATTACAACAGTTAACCTTGACATTGTTCTCACATTCACCATAATCATGTCCCCCCACAATTACAACAGTTAACCTTGACATTGTTCTCACATTCACCATAATCATGTCCCCCCACAATTACAACAGTTAACCTTGACATTGTTCTCACATTCACAGTAACCATGTCCCCCCCACAATTACAACAGTTAACCTTGACATTGTTCTCACATTCACCATAACATGTCCCCCCACAACAGTTAACCTTGACATTGTTCTCACATTCACAGTAACCATGTCCCCCCCACAATTACAACAGTTAACCTTGACATTGTTCTCACATTCACAGTAACCATGTCCCCCCACACAATTACACAACAGTTAACCTTGACATTGTTCTCACATTCACAGTAATCATGTCCCCCCCCCACAATTACAACAGTTAACCTTGACATTGTTCTCACATTCACAGTAACCATGTCCCCCCACAATTACAACAGTTAACCTTGACATTGTTCTCACATTCACAGTAACCATGTCCCCCCCACAATTACAACAGTTAACCTTGACATTGTTCTCACATTCACAGTAATCATGTCCCCCCACAATTACAACAGTTAACCTTGACATTGTTCTCACATTCACAGTAATCATGTCCCCCCCACAATTACAACAGTTAACCTTGACATTGTTCTCACATTCACAGTAACCATGTCCCCCCACAATTACAACAGTTAACCTTGACATTGTTCTCACATTCACAGTAACCATGTTCCCCCCCCACAATTACAACAGTTAACCTTGACATTGTTCTCACATTCACATAATCATGTCCCCCCCACAATTACAACAGTTAACCTTGACATTGTTCTCACATTCACCAGTAACCATGTCCCCCCCACAATTACAACAGTTAACCTTGACATTGTTCTCACATTCACCATAATCATGTCCCCCCCCCACAATTACAACAGTTAACCTTGACATTGTTCTCACATTCACCATAATCATGTCCCCCCCACAATTACAACAGTTAACCTTGACATTGTTCTCACATTCACCATAATCATGTCCCCCCCCACAATTACAACAGTTAACCTTGACATTGTTCTCACATTCACAGTAATCATGTCCCCCCACAATTACAACAGTTAACCTTGACATTGTTCTCACATTCACAGTAATCATGTCCCCCACAATTACAACAGTTAACCTTGACATTGTTCTCACATTCACAGTAACCATGTCCCCCCCCACAATTACAACAGTTAACCTTGACATTGTTCTCACATTCACAGTAACCATGTCCCCCCACAATTACAACAGTTAACCTTGACATTGTTCTCACATTCACATGTCCCCCCACAATTACAACAGTTAACCTTGACATTGTTCTCACATTCACAGTAATCCATGTCCCCCCCACAATTACAACAGTTAACCTTGACATTGTTCTCACATTCACATAATCATGTCCCCCCCCCCACAATTACAACAGTTAACCTTGACATTGTTCTCACATTCACCATAATCATTGTTCCCCCCACAATTACAACAGTTAACCTTGACATTGTTCTCACATTCACATAATCATGTCCCCCCACAATTACAACAGTTAACCTTGACATTGTTCTCACATTCACCATAATCATGTCCCCCCACAATTACAACAGTTAACCTTGACATTGTTCTCACATTCACAGTAACCATGTCCCCCCCACAATTACAACAGTTAACCTTGACATTGTTCTCACATTCACAGTAATCATGTCCCCCCCACAATTACAACAGTTAACCTTGACATTGTTCTCACATTCACAGTAACCATGTCCCCCCCCACAATTACAACAGTTAACCTTGACATTGTTCTCACATTCACCATAATCATGTCCCCCCCCACAATTACAACAGTTAACCTTGACATTGTTCTCACATTCACAGTAACCATGTCCCCCCACAATTACAACAGTTAACCTTGACATTGTTCTCACATTCACCATAATCATGTCCCCCCACAATTACAACAGTTAACCTTGACATTGTTCTCACATTCACCATAATCATGTAAATTACAACAGTTAACCTTGACATGTTCTCCATTCACCATAACCATGTCCCCCCACAATTACAACAGTTAACCTTGACATTGTTCTCACATTCACAGTAATCATGTCCCCCCCACAATTACAACAGTTAACCTTGACATTGTTCTCACATTCACAGTAATCATGTCCCCCCCCCACAATTACAACAGTTAACCTTGACATTGTTCTCACATTCACATAATCATGTCCCCCCCCCACAATTACAACAGTTAACCTTGACATTGTTCTCACATTCACAGTAATCATGTCCCCCCACAATTACAACAGTTAACCTTGACATTGTTCTCACATTCACAGTAATCATGTCCCCCCACAATTACAACAGTTAACCTTGACATTGTTCTCACATTCACAGTAATCATGTCCCCCCACAATTACAACAGTTAACCTTGACATTGTTCTCACATTCACCATAATCATGTCCCCCCCCAATTACAACAGTTAACCTTGACATTGTTCTCACATTCACAGTAACCATGTCCCCCCCAATTACAACAGTTAACCTTGACATTGTTCTCACATTCACCATAATCATGTCCCCCCACAATTACAACAGTTAACCTTGACATTGTTCTCACATTCACAGTAATCATGTCCCCCACAACAATTACAACAGTTAACCTTGACATTGTTCTCACATTCACCATAATCATGTCCCCCCACAATTACAACAGTTAACCTTGACATTGTTCTCACATTCACAGTAATCATGTCCCCCACAATTACAACAGTTAACCTTGACATTGTTCTCACATTCACAGTAATCATGTCCCCCCACAATTACAACAGTTAACCTTGACATTGTTCTCACATTCACCATAATCATGTCCCCCCACAATTACAACAGTTAACCTTGACATTGTTCTCACATTCACAGTAACCATGTCCCCCCACAATTACAACAGTTAACCTTGACATTGTTCTCACATTCACAGTAACCATGTCCCCCCCCACAATTACAACAGTTAACCTTGACATTGTTCTCACATTCACCATAATCATGTCCCCCCCCCACAATTACAACAGTTAACCTTGACATTGTTCTCACATTCACAGTAATCATGTCCCCCCACAATTACAACAGTTAACCTTGACATTGTTCTCACATTCACCATAATCATGTCCCCCCACAATTACAACAGTTAACCTTGACATTGTTCTCACATTCACAGTAACCATGTCCCCCCCACAATTACAACAGTTAACCTTGACATTGTTCTCACATTCACAGTAACCATGTTCCCCCCCCACAATTACAACAGTTAACCTTGACATTGTTCTCACATTCACCATAATCATGTCCCCCCCCCACAATTACAACAGTTAACCTTGACATTGTTCTCACATTCACATAATCATGTCCCCCCACAATTACAACAGTTAACCTTGACATTGTTCTCACATTCACATAATCATGTTCCCCCCACAATTACAACAGTTAACCTTGACATTGTTCTCACATTCACAGTAACCATGTCCCCCCACAATTACAACAGTTAACCTTGACATTGTTCTCACATTCACAGTAACCATGTCCCCCCACAATTACAACAGTTAACCTTGACATTGTTCTCACATTCACAGTAATCATGTCCCCCCCACAATTACAACAGTTACAACAGTTAACCTTGACATTGTTCTCACATTCACATAATCATGTCCCCCCACAATTACAACAGTTAACCTTGACATTGTTCTCACATTCACAAATTGTCCCCCCACAATTACAACAGTTAACCTTGACATTGTTCTCACATTCACCATAATCATGTCCCCCCCACAATTACAACAGTTAACCTTGACATTGTTCTCACATTCACATAACCATGTCCCCCCACAATTACAACAGTTAACCTTGACATTGTTCTCACATTCACATAATCCATGTCCCCCCCCACAATTACAACAGTTAACCTTGACATTGTTCTCACATTCACAGTAATCATGTCCCCCCCACAATTACAACAGTTAACCTTGACATTGTTCTCACATTCACATAACCATGTCCCCCCCACAATTACAACAGTTAACCTTGACATTGTTCTCACATTCACATAATCATGTCCCCCCACAATTACAACAGTTAACCTTGACATTGTTCTCACATTCACAGTAATCATGTCCCCCCCCACAATTACAACAGTTAACCTTGACATTGTTCTCACATTCACATAATCATGTTCCCCCCACAATTACAACAGTTAACCTTGACATTGTTCTCACATTCACATAACCATGTCCCCCCACAATTACAACAGTTAACCTTGACATTGTTCTCACATTCACCATAATCATGTCCCCCCCACAATTACAACAGTTAACCTTGACATTGTTCTCACATTCACAGTAACCATGTCCCCCCCACAATTACAACAGTTAACCTTGACATTGTTCTCACATTCACCATAATCATGTCCCCCCACAATTACAACAGTTAACCTTGACATTGTTCTCACATTCACATAACCATGTCCCCCCCACAATTACAACAGTTAACCTTGACATTGTTCTCACATTCACAGTAACCATGTCCCCCCACAATTACAACAGTTAACCTTGACATTGTTCTCACATTCACCATAATCATGTCCCCCCACAATTACAACAGTTAACCTTGACATTGTTCTCACATTCACAGTAACCATGTCCCCCCCACAATTACAACAGTTAACCTTGACATTGTTCTCACATTCACCATAATCATGTCCCCCACAATTACAACAGTTAACCTTGACATTGTTCTCACATTCACAGTAATCATGTCCCCCCCACAATTACAACAGTTAACCTTGACATTGTTCTCACATTCACAGTAATCATGTCCCCCCACAATTACAACAGTTAACCTTGACATTGTTCTCACATTCACAGTAACCATGTCCCCCCCACAATTACAACAGTTAACCTTGACATTGTTCTCACATTCACAGTAATCATGTCCCCCCACAATTACAACAGTTAACCTTGACATTGTTCTCACATTCACAGTAACCATGTCCCCCCCCCACAATTACAACAGTTAACCTTGACATTGTTCTCACATTCACAGTAATCATGTCCCCCCCCACAATTACAACAGTTAACCTTGACATTGTTCTCACATTCACATAACCATGTCCCCCCCACAATTACAACAGTTAACCTTGACATTGTTCTCACATTCACAGTAATCATGTCCCCCCCACAATTACAACAGTTAACCTTGACATTGTTCTCACATTCACATAATCATGTCCCCCCACAATTACAACAGTTAACCTTGACATTGTTCTCACATTCACAGTAATCATGTCCCCCCCCCCACAATTACAACAGTTAACCTTGACATTGTTCTCACATTCACAGTAATCATGTCCCCCCCACAATTACAACAGTTAACCTTGACATTGTTCTCACATTCACAGTAATCATGTCCCCCCCCACAATTACAACAGTTAACCTTGACATTGTTCTCACATTCACCATAATCATGTCCCCCCCACAATTACAACAGTTAACCTTGACATTGTTCTCACATTCACATAATCATGTCCCCCCACAATTACAACAGTTAACCTTGACATTGTTCTCACATTCACCATAATCATGTCCCCCCCACAATTACAACAGTTAACCTTGACATTGTTCTCACATTCACAGTAATCATGTCCCCCCACAATTACAACAGTTAACCTTGACATTGTTCTCACATTCACCATAATCATGTCCCCCCCACAATTACAACAGTTAACCTTGACATTGTTCTCACATTCACAGTAATCCATGTTCCCCCCCCCACAATTACAACAGTTAACCTTGACATTGTTCTCACATTCACCATAATCATGTCCCCCCCCACAATTACAACAGTTAACCTTGACATTGTTCTCACATTCACATAATCATGTCCCCCCACAATTACAACAGTTAACCTTGACATTGTTCTCACATTCACCATAATCATGTCCCCCCACAATTACAACAGTTAACCTTGACATTGTTCTCACATTCACAGTAACCATGTCCCCCCCACAATTACAACAGTTAACCTTGACATTGTTCTCACATTCACAGTAACCATGTCCCCCCCCACAATTACAACAGTTAACCTTGACATTGTTCTCACATTCACAGTAACCATGTCCCCCCACAATTACAACAGTTAACCTTGACATTGTTCTCCATTCACAGTAATCATGTCCCCCCACAATTACAACAGTTAACCTTGACATTGTTCTCACATTCACCATAATCATGTCCCCCCACAATTACAACAGTTAACCTTGACATTGTTCTCACATTCACCATAATCATGTCCCCCCACAATTACAACAGTTAACCTTGACATTGTTCTCACATTCACAGTAACCATGTCCCCCCACAATTACAACAGTTAACCTTGACATTGTTCTCACATTCACAGTAATCATGTTCAATTACAACAGTTAACCTTGACATTGTTCTCACATTCACAGTAACCATGTCCCCCCCCACACAATTACAACAGTTAACCTTGACATTGTTCTCACATTCACAGTAATCATGTCCCCCCACAATTACAACAGTTAACCTTGACATTGTTCTCACATTCACCATAACCATGTCCCCCCCCACAATTACAACAGTTAACCTTGACATTGTTCTCACATTCACATAACCATGTCCCCCCACAATTACAACAGTTAACCTTGACATTGTTCTCACATTCACAGTAACCATGTCCCCCCACAATTACAACAGTTAACCTTGACATTGTTCTCACATTCACCATAACCATGTTCCCCCCACAATTACAACAGTTAACCTTGACATTGTTCTCACATTCACCAGTAATCATGTCCCCCCACAATTACAACAGTTAACCTTGACATTGTTCTCACATTCACCATAATCATGTCCCCCCCCACAATTACAACAGTTAACCTTGACATTGTTCTCACATTCACAGTAACCATGTCCCCCCCCCACAATTACAACAGTTAACCTTGACATTGTTCTCACATTCACCATAATCATGTCCCCCCCACAATTACAACAGTTAACCTTGACATTGTTCTCACATTCACAGTAACCATGTCCCCCCCCCACAATTACAACAGTTAACCTTGACATTGTTCTCACATTCACAGTAATCATGTCCCCCCCACAATTACAACAGTTAACCTTGACATTGTTCTCACATTCACCATAATCATGTCCCCCCACAATTACAACAGTTAACCTTGACATTGTTCTCACATTCACATAATCATGTCCCCCCACAATTACAACAGTTAACCTTGACATTGTTCTCACATTCACCATAATCATGTTCCCCCACAATTACAACAGTTAACCTTGACATTGTTCTCACATTCACAGTAATCATGTCCTCCCCCCCACAATTACAACAGTTAACCTTGACATTGTTCTCACATTCACCATAATCATGTCCCCCCACAATTACAACAGTTAACCTTGACATTGTTCTCACATTCACCATAATCATGTCCCCCCACAATTACAACAGTTAACCTTGACATTGTTCTCACATTCACAGTAATCATGTCCCCCCACAATTACAACAGTTAACCTTGACATTGTTCTCACATTCACATAACCATGTCCCCCCCACAATTACAACAGTTAACCTTGACATTGTTCTCACATTCACCATAATCATGTTCCCCCCACAATTACAACAGTTAACCTTGACATTGTTCTCACATTCACAGTAACCATGTCCCCCCCCACAATTACAACAGTTAACCTTGACATTGTTCTCACATTCACAGTAATCATGTCCCCCACACAATTACAACAGTTAACCTTGACATTGTTCTCACATTCACAGTAAATCATGTCCCCCCCCACAATTACAACAGTTAACCTTGACATTGTTCTCACATTCACATAACCATGTCCCCCCCACAATTACAACAGTTAACCTTGACATTGTTCTCACATTCACAGTAATCATGTCCCCCCACAATTACAACAGTTAACCTTGACATTGTTCTCACATTCACAGTAATCATGTCCCCCCCACAATTACAACAGTTAACCTTGACATTGTTCTCACATTCACAGTAATCATGTCCCCCCCCACAATTACAACAGTTAACCTTGACATTGTTCTCACATTCACAGTAATCATGTCCCCCCACAATTACAACAGTTAACCTTGACATTGTTCTCACATTCACAGTAATCATGTCCCCCCACAATTACAACAGTTAACCTTGACATTGTTCTCACATTCACAGTAACCATGTCCCCCCCACAATTACAACAGTTAACCTTGACATTGTTCTCACATTCACAGTAACCATGTCCCCCCCACAATTACAACAGTTAACCTTGACATTGTTCTCACATTCACCATAACCATGTCCCCCCACAATTACAACAGTTAACCTTGACATTGTTCTCACATTCACAGTAACCATGTTCCCCCCACAATTACAACAGTTAACCTTGACATTGTTCTCACATTCACATAATCATGTCCCCCCACAATTACAACAGTTAACCTTGACATTGTTCTCACATTCACATAATCATGTCCCCCCCACAATTACAACAGTTAACCTTGACATTGTTCTCACATTCACCATAACCATGTTCCCCCCACAATTACAACAGTTAACCTTGACATTGTTCTCACATTCACAGTAACCATGTCCCCCCACAATTACAACAGTTAACCTTGACATTGTTCTCACATTCACCATAATCATGTCCCCCCACAATTACAACAGTTAACCTTGACATTGTTCTCACATTCACAGTAACCATGTTCCCCCCCACAATTACAACAGTTAACCTTGACATTGTTCTCACATTCACAGTAATCATGTCCCCCCCAATTACAACAGTTAACCTTGACATTGTTCTCACATTCACAGTAACCATGTCCCCCCCCACAATTACAACAGTTAACCTTGACATTGTTCTCACATTCACCATAATCATGTCCCCCCCACAATTACAACAGTTAACCTTGACATTGTTCTCACATTCACAGTAATCATGTCCCCCCCACAATTACAACAGTTAACCTTGACATTGTTCTCACATTCACAGTAATCATGTCCCCCCCACAATTACAACAGTTAACCTTGACATTGTTCTCACATTCACAGTAACCATGTCCCCCCCACAATTACAACAGTTAACCTTGACATTGTTCTCACATTCACCATAATCATGTCCCCCCCACAATTACAACAGTTAACCTTGACATTGTTCTCACATTCACAGTAACCATGTCCCCCACAATTACAACAGTTAACCTTGACATTGTTCTCACATTCACCAGTAACCATGTCCCCCCACAATTACAACAGTTAACCTTGACATTGTTCTCACATTCACAGTAATCATGTCCCCCCCACAATTACAACAGTTAACCTTGACATTGTTCTCACATTCACAGTAATCATGTCCCCCCACAATTACAACAGTTAACCTTGACATTGTTCTCACATTCACAGTAATCATGTCCCCCCCACAATTACAACAGTTAACCTTGACATTGTTCTCACATTCACAGTAACCATGTCCCCCCACAATTACAACAGTTAACCTTGACATTGTTCTCACATTCACCATAATCATGTCCCCCCCACAATTACAACAGTTAACCTTGACATTGTTCTCACATTCACAGTAATCATGTCCCCCCCCACAATTACAACAGTTAACCTTGACATTGTTCTCACATTCACAGTAACCATGTCCCCCCACAATTACAACAGTTAACCTTGACATTGTTCTCACATTCACAGTAACCATGTCCCCCCCACAATTACAACAGTTAACCTTGACATTGTTCTCACATTCACAGTAATCATGTCCCCCCCACAATTACAACAGTTAACCTTGACATTGTTCTCACATTCACCATAATCATGTCCCCCCCCACAATTACAACAGTTAACCTTGACATTGTTCTCACATTCACAGTAATCATGTCCCCCCACAATTACAACAGTTAACCTTGACATTGTTCTCACATTCACCATAATCATGTCCCCCCACAATTACAACAGTTAACCTTGACATTGTTCTCACATTCACCATAATCATGTCCCCCCACAATTACAACAGTTAACCTTGACATTGTTCTCACATTCACCATAATCATGTCCCCCCCACAATTACAACAGTTAACCTTGACATTGTTCTCACATTCACATAACCATGTTCCCCCCACAATTACAACAGTTAACCTTGACATTGTTCTCACATTCACCATAACCATGTCCCCCCACAATTACAACAGTTAACCTTGACATTGTTCTCACATTCACCATAATCATGTCCCCCCCCACAATTACAACAGTTAACCTTGACATTGTTCTCACATTCACAGTAACCATGTCCCCCCACAATTACAACAGTTAACCTTGACATTGTTCTCACATTCACCATAATCATGTCCCCCACAATTACAACAGTTAACCTTGACATTGTTCTCACATTCACAGTAATCATGTCCCCCCACAATTACAACAGTTAACCTTGACATTGTTCTCACATTCACAGTAACCATGTCCCCCCACAATTACAACAGTTAACCTTGACATTGTTCTCACATTCACAGTAACCATGTCCCCCACAATTACAACAGTTAACCTTGACATTGTTCTCACATTCACCATAATCATGTCCCCCCACAATTACAACAGTTAACCTTGACATTGTTCTCACATTCACAGTAACCATGTCCCCCCCACAATTACAACAGTTAACCTTGACATTGTTCTCACATTCACAGTAACCATGTCCCCCCCACAATTACAACAGTTAACCTTGACATTGTTCTCACATTCACAGTAACCATGTCCCCCCACAATTACAACAGTTAACCTTGACATTGTTCTCACATTCACAGTAATCATGTCCCCCCCCACAATTACAACAGTTAACCTTGACATTGTTCTCACATTCACAGTAATCATGTCCCCCCCCACAATTACAACAGTTAACCTTGACATTGTTCTCACATTCACAGTAATCATGTTCCCCCCCACAATTACAACAGTTAACCTTGACATTGTTCTCACATTCACAGTAACCATGTTCCCCCCACAATTACAACAGTTAACCTTGACATTGTTCTCACATTCACCATAATCATGTCCCCCCACAATTACAACAGTTAACCTTGACATTGTTCTCACATTCACCATAATCATGTCCCCCCCCACAATTACAACAGTTAACCTTGACATTGTTCTCACATTCACCATAACCATGTTCCCCCACAATTACAACAGTTAACCTTGACATTGTTCTCACATTCACCATAATCATGTTCCCCCCACAATTACAACAGTTAACCTTGACATTGTTCTCACATTCACATAATCATGTCCCCCCACAATTACAACAGTTAACCTTGACATTGTTCTCACATTCACCATAATCATGTCCCCCCCACAATTACAACAGTTAACCTTGACATTGTTCTCATTCACCATAACCATGTCCCCCCCACAATTACAACAGTTAACCTTGACATTGTTCTCACATTCACCATAATCATGTTCCCCCCACAATTACAACAGTTAACCTTGACATTGTTCTCACATTCACAGTAACCATGTCCCCCACAATTACAACAGTTAACCTTGACATTGTTCTCACATTCACATAATCATGTCCCCCCCAATTACAACAGTTAACCTTGACATTGTTCTCACATTCACAGTAACCATGTCCCCCCACAATTACAACAGTTAACCTTGACATTGTTCTCACATTCACAGTAACCATGTCCCCCCCACAATTACAACAGTTAACCTTGACATTGTTCTCACATTCACCATAATCATGTCCCCCCACAATTACAACAGTTAACCTTGACATTGTTCTCACATTCACAGTAACCATGTCCCCCCACAATTACAACAGTTAACCTTGACATTGTTCTCACATTCACAGTAATCATGTCCCCCCACAATTACAACAGTTAACCTTGACATTGTTCTCACATTCACCATAATCATGTCCCCCCACAATTACAACAGTTAACCTTGACATTGTTCTCACATTCACCATAACCATGTCCCCCCACAATTACAACAGTTAACCTTGACATTGTTCTCACATTCACCATAATCATGTTCCCCCCACAATTACAACAGTTAACCTTGACATTGTTCTCACATTCACCATAACCATGTCCCCCCCCACAATTACAACAGTTAACCTTGACATTGTTCTCACATTCACCATAATCATGTCCCCCCACAATTACAACAGTTAACCTTGACATTGTTCTCACATTCACAGTAACCATGTCCCCCCCTCCACAATTACAACAGTTAACCTTGACATTGTTCTCACATTCACAGTAACCATGTCCCCCCCACAATTACAACAGTTAACCTTGACATTGTTCTCACATTCACAGTAATCATGTCCCCCCACAATTACAACAGTTAACCTTGACATTGTTCTCACATTCACAGTAACCATGTCCCCCCCCCCACAATTACAACAGTTAACCTTGACATTGTTCTCACATTCACCAGAATCATGTCCCCCCACAATTACAACAGTTAACCTTGACATTGTTCTCACATTCACCATAATCATGTCCCCCCACAATTACAACAGTTAACCTTGACATTGTTCTCACATTCACAGTAATCATGTCCCCCCACAATTACAACAGTTAACCTTGACATTGTTCTCACATTCACAGTAACCATGTTCCCCCCTCCACAATTACAACAGTTAACCTTGACATTGTTCTCACATTCACAGTAACCATGTCCCCCCACAATTACAACAGTTAACCTTGACATTGTTCTCACATTCACCATAATCATGTCCCCCCCACAATTACAACAGTTAACCTTGACATTGTTCTCACATTCACAGTAACCATGTCCCCCCACAATTACAACAGTTAACCTTGACATTGTTCTCACATTCACAGTAATCATGTCCCCCCCCACAATTACAACAGTTAACCTTGACATTGTTCTCACATTCACAGTAACCATGTCCCCCCCACACATTACAACAGTTAACCTTGACATTGTTCTCACATTCACAGTAACCATGTCCCCCCCACAATTACAACAGTTAACCTTGACATTGTTCTCACATTCACAGTAATCATGTCCCCCCACAATTACAACAGTTAACCTTGACATTGTTCTCACATTCACAGTAACCATGTTCCCCCCCACAATTACAACAGTTAACCTTGACATTGTTCTCACATTCACAGTAATCATGTTCCCCCCACAATTACAACAGTTAACCTTGACATTGTTCTCACATTCACAGTAATCATGTCCCCCCCACAATTACAACAGTTAACCCATTGTTCTCACATTCACATAACCATGTTCCCCCCACAATTACAACAGTTAACCTTGACATTGTTCTCACATTCACAGTAATCATGTCCCCCCACAATTACAACAGTTAACCTTGACATTGTTCTCACATTCACCATAATCATGTCCCCCCAAATTACAACAGTTAACCTTGACATTGTTCTCACATTCACAGTAACCATGTCCCCCCCACAATTACAACAGTTAACCTTGACATTGTTCTCACATTCACCATAATCATGTTCCCCCACAATTACAACAGTTAACCTTGACATTGTTCTCACATTCACCATAATCATGTTCCCCCCACAATTACAACAGTTAACCTTGACATTGTTCTCACATTCACCATAATCATGTTCCCCCCACAATTACAACAGTTAACCTTGACATTGTTCTCACATTCACATAACCATGTCCCCCCACAATTACAACAGTTAACCTTGACATTGTTCTCACATTCACCATAATCATGTCCCCCCCACAATTACAACAGTTAACCTTGACATTGTTCTCACATTCACAGTAATCCATGTCCCCCCCCACAATTACAACAGTTAACCTTGACATTGTTCTCACATTCACAGTAACCATGTCCCCCCACAATTACAACAGTTAACCTTGACATTGTTCTCACATTCACATAACCATGTTCCCCCCACAATTACAACAGTTAACCTTGACATTGTTCTCACATTCACAGTAACCATGTCCCCCCCACAATTACAACAGTTAACCTTGACATTGTTCTCACATTCACCATAATCATGTCCCCCCACAATTACAACAGTTAACCTTGACATTGTTCTCACATTCACAGTAACCATGTTCCCCCCACAATTACAACAGTTAACCTTGACATTGTTCTCACATTCACAGTAATCATGTCCCCCCCCACAATTACAACAGTTAACCTTGACATTGTTCTCACATTCACCAGTAATCATGTCCCCCCCACAATTACAACAGTTAACCTTGACATTGTTCTCACATTCACCATAATCATGTCCCCCCCACAATTACAACAGTTAACCTTGACATTGTTCTCACATTCACAGTAACCATGTCCCCCCACAATTACAACAGTTAACCTTGACATTGTTCTCACATTCACCATAATCATGTCCCCCCACAATTACAACAGTTAACCTTGACATTGTTCTCACATTCACCATAATCATGTCCCCCCACAATTACAACAGTTAACCTTGACATTGTTCTCACATTCACCATAACCATGTCCCCCCACAATTACAACAGTTAACCACATTGTTCTCACATTCACCATAATCATGTCCCCCCACAATTACAACAGTTAACCTTGACATTGTTCTCACATTCACCATAATCATGTCCCCCCACAATTACAACAGTTAACCTTGACATTGTTCTCACATTCACCATAATCATGTCCCCCCACAATTACAACAGTTAACCTTGACATTGTTCTCACATTCACAGTAATAATGTCCCCCCCACAATTACAACAGTTAACCTTGACATTGTTCTCACATTCACAGTAACCATGTCCCCCCCACAATTACAACAGTTAACCTTGACATTGTTCTCACATTCACAGTAACCATGTCCCCCCCCTCCACAATTACAACAGTTAACCTTGACATTGTTCTCACATTCACAGTAATCATGTCCCCCCACAATTACAACAGTTAACCTTGACATTGTTCTCACATTCACCATAACCATGTCCCCCCCACAATTACAACAGTTAACCTTGACATTGTTCTCACATTCACAGTAACCATGTCCCCCCACAATTACAACAGTTAACCTTGACATTGTTCTCACATTCACCATAATCATGTCCCCCCACAATTACAACAGTTAACCTTGACATTGTTCTCACATTCACCATAATCATGTCCCCCCCCACAATTACAACAGTTAACCTTGACATTGTTCTCACATTCACAGTAATCATGTCCCCCCACAATTACAACAGTTAACCTTGACATTGTTCTCACATTCACAGTAACCATGTCCCCCCCCACAATTACAACAGTTAACCTTGACATTGTTCTCACATTCACAGTAACCATGTCCCCCCACAATTACAACAGTTAACCTTGACATTGTTCTCACATTCACCATAATCATGTCCCCCCACAATTACAACAGTTAACCTTGACATTGTTCTCACATTCACAGTAACCATGTCCCCCCCCCACAATTACAACAGTTAACCTTGACATTGTTCTCACATTCACAGTAATCATGTCCCCCCACAATTACAACAGTTAACCTTGACATTGTTCTCACATTCACAGTAATCATGTCCCCCCACAATTACAACAGTTAACCTTGACATTGTTCTCACATTCACAGTAATCATGTCCCCCCACAATTACAACAGTTAACCTTGACATTGTTCTCACATTCACAGTAACCATGTCCCCCCCACAATTACAACAGTTAACCTTGACATTGTTCTCACATTCACCATAATCATGTCCCCCCCACAATTACAACAGTTAACCTTGACATTGTTCTCACATTCACAGTAACCATGTCCCCCCCACAATTACAACAGTTAACCTTGACATTGTTCTCACATTCACATAATCATGTCCCCCCCCACAATTACAACAGTTAACCTTGACATTGTTCTCACATTCACAGTAACCATGTCCCCCCACAATTACAACAGTTAACCTTGACATTGTTCTCACATTCACAGTAATCATGTCCCCCCTCACAATTACAACAGTTAACCTTGACATTGTTCTCACATTCACAGTAACCATGTCCCCCCACAATTACAACAGTTAACCTTGACATTGTTCTCACATTCACCATAATCATGTCCCCCCAATTACAACAGTTAACCTTGACATTGTTCTCACATTCACAGTAATCATGTCCCCCCACAATTACAACAGTTAACCTTGACATTGTTCTCACATTCACAGTAACCATGTCCCCCCACAATTACAACAGTTAACCTTGACATTGTTCTCACATTCACATAATCATGTCCCCCCACAATTACAACAGTTAACCTTGACATTGTTCTCACATTCACCATAATCATGTCCCCCCCACAATTACAACAGTTAACCTTGACATTGTTCTCACATTCACAGTAACCATGTCCCCCCCACAATTACAACAGTTAACCTTGACATTGTTCTCACATTCACAGTAACCATGTCCCCCCACAATTACAACAGTTAACCTTGACATTGTTCTCACATTCACCATAATCATGTCCCCCCACAATTACAACAGTTAACCTTGACATTGTTCTCACATTCACAGTAACCATGTCCCCCCCCCACAATTACAACAGTTAACCTTGACATTGTTCTCACATTCACAGTAACCATGTCCCCCCCCACAATTACAACAGTTAACCTTGACATTGTTCTCACATTCACAGTAATCATGTCCCCCCACAATTACAACAGTTAACCTTGACATTGTTCTCACATTCACAGTAATCATGTCCCCCCACAATTACAACAGTTAACCTTGACATTGTTCTCACATTCACAGTAATCATGTTCCCCACAATTACAACAGTTAACCTTGACATTGTTCTCACATTCACAGTAACCATGTTCCCCCCACAATTACAACAGTTAACCTTGACATTGTTCTCACATTCACAGTAATCATGTCCCCCCACAATTACAACAGTTAACCTTGACATTGTTCTCACATTCACCATAATCATGTCCCCCCACAATTACAACAGTTAACCTTGACATTGTTCTCACATTCACCATAACCATGTCCCCCCACAATTACAACAGTTAACCTTGACATTGTTCTCACATTCACATAATCATGTTCCCCCCCACAATTACAACAGTTAACCTTGACATTGTTCTCACATTCACAGTAACCATGTCCCCCCCACAATTACAACAGTTAACCTTGACATTGTTCTCACATTCACAGTAATCATGTCCCCCCACAATTACAACAGTTAACCTTGACATTGTTCTCACATTCACAGTAACCATGTCCCCCCACAATTACAACAGTTAACCTTGACATTGTTCTCACATTCACAGTAACCATGTCCCCCCACAATTACAACAGTTAACCTTGACATTGTTCTCACATTCACCATAATCATGTCCCCCCCACAATTACAACAGTTAACCTTGACATTGTTCTCACATTCACAGTAACCATGTCCCCCCACAATTACAACAGTTAACCTTGACATTGTTCTCACATTCACAATAATCATGTCCCCCCACAATTACAACAGTTAACCTTGACATTGTTCTCACATTCACATAATCATGTCCCCCCACAATTACAACAGTTAACCTTGACATTGTTCTCACATTCACCAGTAACCATGTCCCCCCCCACAATTACAACAGTTAACCTTGACATTGTTCTCACATTCACAGTAATCATGTCCCCCCACAATTACAACAGTTAACCTTGACATTGTTCTCACATTCACAGTAATCATGTCCCCCCACAATTACAACAGTTAACCTTGACATTGTTCTCACATTCACAGTAACCATGTCCCCCCCACAATTACAACAGTTAACCTTGACATTGTTCTCACATTCACAGTAACCATGTCCCCCCACAATTACAACAGTTAACCTTGACATTGTTCTCACATTCACATAATCATGTCCCCCCACAATTACAACAGTTAACCTTGACATTGTTCTCACATTCACAGTAACCATGTCCCCCCACACATTACAACAGTTAACCTTGACATTGTTCTCACATTCACAGTAATCATGTCCCCCCACAATTACAACAGTTAACCTTGACATTGTTCTCACATTCACAGTAATCATGTCCCCCCCACAATTACAACAGTTAACCTTGACATTGTTCTCACATTCACATAATCATGTTCCCCCACAATTACAACAGTTAACCTTGACATTGTTCTCACATTCACAGTAATCATGTCCCCCCACAATTACAACAGTTAACCTTGACATTGTTCTCACATTCACAGTAACCATGTTCCCCCCCCACAATTACAACAGTTAACCTTGACATTGTTCTCACATTCACATAATCATGTCCCCCCCCACAATTACAACAGTTAACCTTGACATTGTTCTCACATTCACCATAATCATGTCCCCCCACAATTACAACAGTTAACCTTGACATTGTTCTCACATTCACCATAACCATGTCCCCCCACAATTACAACAGTTAACCTTGACATTGTTCTCACATTCACCATAATCATGTTCCCCCACAATTACAACAGTTAACCTTGACATTGTTCTCACATTCACCATAACCATGTCCCCCCCCCCCCCACAATTACAACAGTTAACCTTGACATTGTTCTCACATTCACATAATCATGTTCCCCCCCAATTACAACAGTTAACCTTGACATTGTTCTCACATTCACAGTAACCATGTCCCCCCACAATTACAACAGTTAACCTTGACATTGTTCTCACATTCACAGTAATCATGTCCCCCCACAATTACAACAGTTAACCTTGACATTGTTCTCACATTCACAGTAACCATGTTCCCCCCACAATTACAACAGTTAACCTTGACATTGTTCTCACATTCACAGTAATCATGTCCCCCCCACAATTACAACAGTTAACCTTGACATTGTTCTCACATTCACCATAATCATGTCCCCCCACAATTACAACAGTTAACTTGACATTGTTCTCACATTCACAGTAACCATGTTCCCCCCACAATTACAACAGTTAACCTTGACATTGTTCTCACATTCACAGTAATCATGTCCCCCCCCACAATTACAACAGTTAACCTTGACATTGTTCTCACATTCACCATAACCATGTCCCCCCCACAATTACAACAGTTAACCTTGACATTGTTCTCACATTCACCAGTAATCATGTTCCCCCACAATTACAACAGTTAACCTTGACATTGTTCTCACATTCACCATAATCATGTCCCCCCCACAATTACAACAGTTAACCTTGACATTGTTCTCACATTCACCATAATCATAACCATGTTCCCATTGTTCTCACCACCACAATGTTCAACAGTTAACCTTGACATTGTTCTCACATTCACAGTAACCATGTCCCCCCACAATTACAACAGTTAACCTTGACATTGTTCTCATTCACCATAATCATGTCCCCCCACAATTACAACAGTTAACCTTGACATTGTTCTCACATTCACAGTAACCATGTCCCCCCCAATTACAACAGTTAACCTTGACATTGTTCTCACATTCACCATAATCATGTCCCCCCACAATTACAACAGTTAACCTTGACATTGTTCTCACATTCACCATAATCATGTCCCCCCACAATTACAACAGTTAACCTTGACATTGTTCTCACATTCACAGTAACCATGTCCCCCCACAATTACAACAGTTAACCTTGACATTGTTCTCACATTCACCATAATCATGTCCCCCCACAATTACAACAGTTAACCTTGACATTGTTCTCACATTCACATAATCATGTCCCCCCACAATTACAACAGTTAACCTTGACATTGTTCTCACATTCACAGTAACCATGTCCCCCCTCCACAATTACAACAGTTAACCTTGACATTGTTCTCACATTCACAGTAACCATGTCCCCCACAATTACAACAGTTAACCTTGACATTGTTCTCACATTCACCATAATCATGTCCCCCCACAATTACAACAGTTAACCTTGACATTGTTCTCACATTCACAGTAATCATGTCCCCCCCACAATTACAACAGTTAACCTTGACATTGTTCTCACATTCACAGTAACCATGTCCCCCCCCCCACAATTACAATAGTTAACCTTGACATTGTTCTCACATTCACAGTAACCATGTCCCCCCACAATTACAACAGTTAACCTTGACATTGTTCTCACATTCACCATAATCATGTCCCCCCACAATTACAACAGTTAACCTTGACATTGTTCTCACATTCACAGTAACCATGTCCCCCCACAATTACAACAGTTAACCTTGACATTGTTCTCACATTCACAGTAACCATGTCCCCCCACAATTACAACAGTTAACCTTGACATTGTTCTCACATTCACAGTAACCATGTCCCCCCCACAATTACAACAGTTAACCTTGACATTGTTCTCACATTCACATAATCATGTCCCCCCACAATTACAACAGTTAACCTTGACATTGTTCTCACATTCACAGTAACCATGTCCCCCCCACAATTACAACAGTTAACCTTGACATTGTTCTCACATTCACCATAATCATGTCCCCCCACAATTACAACAGTTAACCTTGACATTGTTCTCACATTCACCATAATCATGTCCCCCCACAATTACAACAGTTAACCTTGACATTGTTCTCACATTCACAGTAACCATGTCCCCCCCCACAATTACAACAGTTAACCTTGACATTGTTCTCACATTCACAGTAATCATGTCCCCCCACAATTACAACAGTTAACCTTGACATTGTTCTCACATTCACAGTAACCATGTTCCCCCCCACAATTACAACAGTTAACCTTGACATTGTTCTCACATTCACCATAATCATGTCCCCCCACAATTACAACAGTTAACCTTGACATTGTTCTCACATTCACCATAATCATGTCCCCCCACAATTACAACAGTTAACCTTGACATTGTTCTCACATTCACCATAATCATGTCCCCCCACAATTACAACAGTTAACCTTGACATTGTTCTCACATTCACAGTAACCATGTCCCCCCACAATTACAACAGTTAACCTTGACATTGTTCTCACATTCACCATAATCATGTCCCCCCACAATTACAACAGTTAACCTTGACATTGTTCTCACATTCACAGTAACCATGTCCCCCCCACAATTACAACAGTTAACCTTGACATTGTTCTCACATTCACATAATCATGTCCCCCCACAATTACAAATAGTTAACCTTGACATTGTTCTCACATTCACAGTAACCATGTCCCCCCCTCCACAATTACAACAGTTAACCTTGACATTGTTCTCACATTCACAGTAACCATGTCCCCCCACAATTACAACAGTTAACCTTGACATTGTTCTCACATTCACCATAATCATGTCCCCCCACAATTACAACAGTTAACCTTGACATTGTTCTCACATTCACAGTAACCATGTCCCCCCCACAATTACAACAGTTAACCTTGACATTGTTCTCACATTCACAGTAATCATTCACCATAATCATGTCCCCCCACAATTACAACAGTTAACCTTGACATTGTTCTCACATTCACAGTAACCATGTTCCCCCCACAATTACAACAGTTAACCTTGACATTGTTCTCACATTCACCATAATCATGTCACAATTACAACAGTTAACCTTGACATTGTTCTCACATTCACCATAATCATGTTCCCCCCACAATTACAACAGTTAACCTTGACATTGTTCTCACATTCACCATAATCATGTTCCCCCCACAATTACAACAGTTAACCTTGACATTGTTCTCACATTCACCATAACCATGTCCCCCCACAATTACAACAGTTAACCTTGACATTGTTCTCACATTCACCATAATCATGTCCCCCCACAATTACAACAGTTAACCTTGACATTGTTCTCACATTCACCATAATAACATGTTCCCCCCCCACAATTACAACAGTTAACCTTGACATTGTTCTCACATTCACCATAACCATGTCCCCCCCCCACAATTACAACAGTTAACCTTGACATTGTTCTCACATTCACCATAATCATGTTCCCCCCACAATTACAACAGTTAACCTTGACATTGTTCTCACATTCACCATAACCATGTCCCCCCACAATTACAACAGTTAACCTTGACATTGTTCTCACATTCACCATAATCATGTTCCCCCCACAATTACAACAGTTAACCTTGACATTGTTCTCACATTCACAGTAACCATGTCCCCCCCCCACAATTACAACAGTTAACCTTGACATTGTTCTCACATTCACAGTAATCATGTCCCCCACAATTACAACAGTTAACCTTGACATTGTTCTCACATTCACAGTAACCATGTTCCCCCCCCCACAATTACAACAGTTAACCTTGACATTGTTCTCACATTCACAGTAATCATGTCCCCCACAATTACAACAGTTAACCTTGACATTGTTCTCACATTCACCATAATCATGTCCCCCACAATTACAACAGTTAACCTTGACATTGTTCTCACATTCACAGTAACCATGTTCCCCCCCACAATTACAACAGTTAACCTTGACATTGTTCTCACATTCACAATAATCATGTCCCCCCACAATTACAACAGTTAACCTTGACATTGTTCTCACATTCACCATAATCATGTCCCCCCACAATTACAACAGTTAACCTTGACATTGTTCTCACATTCACATAACCATGTCCCCCCCACAATTACAACAGTTAACCTTGACATTGTTCTCACATTCACATAATCATGTCCCCCCACAATTACAACAGTTAACCTTGACATTGTTCTCACATTCACAGTAACCATGTCCCCCCTCACAATTACAACAGTTAACCTTGACATTGTTCTCACATTCACAGTAACCATGTCCCCCCACAATTACAACAGTTAACCTTGACATTGTTCTCACATTCACCATAATCATGTCCCCCCACAATTACAACAGTTAACCTTGACATTGTTCTCACATTCACAGTAATCATGTCCCCCCCACAATTACAACAGTTAACCTTGACATTGTTCTCACATTCACCATAATCATGTCCCCCCACAATTACAACAGTTAACCTTGACATTGTTCTCACATTCACCATAATCATGTCCCCCCACAATTACAACAGTTAACCTTGACATTGTTCTCACATTCACAGTAATCATGTCCCCCCACAATTACAACAGTTAACCTTGACATTGTTCTCACATTCACAGTAACCATGTTCCCCCCACAATTACAACAGTTAACCTTGACATTGTTCTCACATTCACAGTAACATGTTCCCCCCACAATTACAACAGTTAACCTTGACATTGTTCTCACATTCACCATAATCATGTCCCCCCACAATTACAACAGTTAACCTTGACATTGTTCTCACATTCACAGTAATCATGTCCCCCCACAATTACAACAGTTAACCTTGACATTGTTCTCACATTCACCATAATCATGTCCCCCCCACAATTACAACAGTTAACCTTGACATTGTTCTCACATTCACAGTAACCATGTCCCCCCACAATTACAACAGTTAACCTTGACATTGTTCTCACATTCACCATAATCATGTCCCCCCACAATTACAACAGTTAACCTTGACATTGTTCTCACATTCACAGTAATCATGTCCCCCCACAATTACAACAGTTAACCTTGACATTGTTCTCACATTCACAGTAACCATGTCCCCCCCCACAATTACAATAGTTAACCTTGACATTGTTCTCACATTCACAGTAACCATGTCCCCCCACAATTACAACAGTTAACCTTGACATTGTTCTCACATTCACCATAATCATGTCCCCCCCCAACCTTGACATTGTTCTCACATTCACAGTAACCATGTCCCCCCTCCACAATTACAACAGTTAACCTTGACATTGTTCTCACATTCACAGTAACCATGTCCCCCCACAATTACAACAGTTAACCTTGACATTGTTCTCACATTCACAGTAACCATGTCCCCCCACACAATTACAACAGTTAACCTTGACATTGTTCTCACATTCACAGTAATCATGTTCCCCCCCACAATTACAACAGTTAACCTTGACATTGTTCTCACATTCACAGTAATCATGTCCCCACAATTACAACAGTTAACCTTGACATTGTTCTCACATTCACATAATCATGTTCCCCCCACAATTACAACAGTTAACCTTGACATTGTTCTCACATTCACAGTAACCATGTTCCCCCCCACAATTACAACAGTTAACCTTGACATTGTTCTCACATTCACATAACCATGTCCCCCCACAATTACAACAGTTAACCTTGACATTGTTCTCACATTCACCATAATCATGTCCCCCCACAATTACAACAGTTAACCTTGACATTGTTCTCACATTCACCATAACCATGTCCCCCCACAATTACAACAGTTAACCTTGACATTGTTCTCACATTCACCATAATCATGTTCCCCCCACAATTACAACAGTTAACCTTGACATTGTTCTCACATTCACCATAATCATGTCCCCCCACAATTACAACAGTTAACCTTGACATTGTTCTCACATTCACCATAATCATGTCCCCCCACAATTACAACAGTTAACCTTGACATTGTTCTCACATTCACCATAACCATGTCCCCCCACAATTACAACAGTTAACCTTGACATTGTTCTCACATTCACCATAATCATGTCCCCCACAATTACAACAGTTAACCTTGACATTGTTCTCACATTCACAGTAACCATGTCCCCCCACAATTACAACAGTTAACCTTGACATTGTTCTCACATTCACAGTAATCATGTCCCCCCACAATTACAACAGTTAACCTTGACATTGTTCTCACATTCACAGTAATCATGTCCCCCCACAATTACAACAGTTAACCTTGACATTGTTCTCACATTCACAGTAACCATGTCCCCCCCACAATTACAATAGTTAACCTTGACATTGTTCTCACATTCACAGTAACCATGTCCCCCCACAATTACAACAGTTAACCTTGACATTGTTCTCACATTCACCATAATCATGTCCCCCCACAATTACAACAGTTAACCTTGACATTGTTCTCACATTCACAGTAACCATGTCCCCCCCACAATTACAACAGTTAACCTTGACATTGTTCTCACATTCACAGTAACCATGTCCCCCCCACAATTACAACAGTTAACCTTGACATTGTTCTCACATTCACAGTAACATGTCCCCCCCACAATTACAACAGTTAACCTTGACATTGTTCTCACATTCACAGTAATCATGTTCCCCCCCCCCCCACAATTACAACAGTTAACCTTGACATTGTTCTCACATTCACAGTAATCATGTCCCCCCACAATTACAACAGTTAACCTTGACATTGTTCTCACATTCACAGTAATCATGTTCCCCCCACAATTACAACAGTTAACCTTGACATTGTTCTCACATTCACAGTAACCATGTTCCCCCCACAATTACAACAGTTAACCTTGACATTGTTCTCACATTCACAGTAATCATGTCCCCCCACAATTACAACAGTTAACCTTGACATTGTTCTCACATTCACCATAATCATGTCCCCCCCCCACAATTACAACAGTTAACCTTGACATTGTTCTCACATTCACCATAACCATGTCCCCCCCACAATTACAACAGTTAACCTTGACATTGTTCTCACATTCACCATAATCATGTCCCCCCCACAATTACAACAGTTAACCTTGACATTGTTCTCACATTCACCATAACCATGTTCCCCCACAATTACAACAGTTAACCTTGACATTGTTCTCACATTCACCATAATCATGTTCCCCCCACAATTACAAACAGTTAACCTTGACATTGTTCTCACATTCACCATAACCATGTCCCCCCACAATTACAACAGTTAACCTTGACATTGTTCTCACATTCACATAATCATGTTCCCCCCAAATTACAACAGTTAACCTTGACATTGTTCTCACATTCACAGTAACCATGCCCCCCCCACAATTACAACAGTTAACCTTGACATTGTTCTCACATTCACAATAATCATGTCCCCCCCCCACAATTACAACAGTTAACCTTGACATTGTTCTCACATTCACAGTAACCATGTTCCCCCACAATTACAACAGTTAACCTTGACATTGTTCTCACATTCACAGTAACCATGTCCCCCCACAATTACAACAGTTAACCTTGACATTGTTCTCACATTCACCATAATCATGTCCCCCCACAATTACAACAGTTAACCTTGACATTGTTCTCACATTCACAGTAACCATGTTCCCCCCACAATTACAACAGTTAACCTTGACATTGTTCTCACATTCACAATAATCATGTCCCCCCCCACAATTACAACAGTTAACCTTGACATTGTTCTCACATTCACCATAATCATGTCCCCCCACAATTACAACAGTTAACCTTGACATTGTTCTCACATTCCCAGTAACCATGTTCCCCCCATAATCATGTTCCCCCTACAATTACAACAGTTAACCTTGACATTGTTCTCACATTCACCATAACCATGTCCCCCCACAATTACAACAGTTAACCTTGACATTGTTCTCACATTCACATAATCATGTCCCCCCACAATTACAACAGTTAACCTTGACATTGTTCTCACATTCACAGTAACCATGTCCCCCCACAATTACAACAGTTAACCTTGACATTGTTCTCACATTCACCATAATCATGTCCCCCCCACAATTACAACAGTTAACCTTGACATTGTTCTCACATTCACAGTAATCATGTCCCCCCACAATTACAACAGTTAACCTTGACATTGTTCTCACATTCACCAGTAACCATGTCCCCCCACAATTACAACAGTTAACCTTGACATTGTTCTCACATTCACACCCCCCCACAATAAACAGTTAACCTTGACATTGTTCTCACATTCACAGTAACCATGTCCCCCCCTCCACAATTACAACAGTTAACCTTGACATTGTTCTCACATTCACAGTAACCATGTCCCCCCCACAATTACAACAGTTAACCTTGACATTGTTCTCACATTCACCATAATCATGTCCCCCCCACAATTACAACAGTTAACCTTGACATTGTTCTCACATTCACATAACCATGTCCCCCCACAATTACAACAGTTAACCTTGACATTGTTCTCACATTCACCATAATCATGTCCCCCCACAATTACAACAGTTAACCTTGACATTGTTCTCACATTCACATAACCATGTCCCCCCACAATTACAACAGTTAACCTTGACATTGTTCTCACATTCACCATAATCATGTCCCCCCACAATTACAACAGTTAACCTTGACATTGTTCTCACATTCACAGTAATCATGTCCCCCCACAATTACAACAGTTAACCTTGACATTGTTCTCACATTCACAGTAACCATGTCCCCCCCCACAATTACAATAGTTAACCTTGACATTGTTCTCACATTCACAGTAACCATGTCCCCCCACAATTACAACAGTTAACCTTGACATTGTTCTCACATTCACCATAATCATGTCCCCCCACAATTACAACAGTTAACCTTGACATTGTTCTCACATTCACAGTAACCATGTCCCCCCACAATTACAACAGTTAACCTTGACATTGTTCTCACATTCACAGTAACCATGTCCCCCCACAATTACAACAGTTAACCTTGACATTGTTCTCACATTCACATAACCATGTCCCCCCACAATTACAACAGTTAACCTTGACATTGTTCTCACATTCACAGTAACCATGTCCCCCCCCACAATTACAACAGTTAACCTTGACATTGTTCTCACATTCACAGTAACCATGTCCCCCCACAATTACAACAGTTAACCTTGACATTGTTCTCACATTCACAGTAATCATGTCCCCCCACAATTACAACAGTTAACCTTGACATTGTTCTCACATTCACAGTAATCATGTCCCCCCACAATTACAACAGTTAACCTTGACATTGTTCTCACATTCACAGTAATCATGTTCCCCCCACAATTACAACAGTTAACCTTGACATTGTTCTCACATTCACAGTAACCATGTTCCCCCCCCCACAATTACAACAGTTAACCTTGACATTGTTCTCACATTCACAATAATCATGTCCCCCCACAATTACAACAGTTAACCTTGACATTGTTCTCACATTCACCATAATCATGTCCCCCCACAATTACAACAGTTAACCTTGACATTGTTCTCACATTCACCATAACCATGTCCCCCCACAATTACAACAGTTAACCTTGACATTGTTCTCACATTCACCATAATCATGTTCCCCCCCACAATTACAACAGTTAACCTTGACATTGTTCTCACATTCACCATAACCATGTTCCCCCCCCACAATTACAACAGTTAACCTTGACATTGTTCTCACATTCACCATAATCATGTTCCCCCCACAATTACAACAGTTAACCTTGACATTGTTCTCACATTCACCATAACCATGTCCCCCCCACAATTACAACAGTTAACCTTGACATTGTTCTCACATTCACCATAATCATGTTCCCCCCCACAATTACAACAGTTAACCTTGACATTGTTCTCACATTCACAGTAACCATGTCCCCCCCCACAATTACAACAGTTAACCTTGACATTGTTCTCACATTCACAATAATCATGTCCCCCCACAATTACAACAGTTAACCTTGACATTGTTCTCACATTCACAGTAACCATGTCCCCCCCACAATTACAACAGTTAACCTTGACATTGTTCTCACATTCACAGTAACCATGTCCCCCCACAATTACAACAGTTAACCTTGACATTGTTCTCACATTCACCATAATCATGTCCCCCCCCACAATTACAACAGTTAACCTTGACATTGTTCTCACATTCACATAACCATGTCCCCCCACAATTACAACAGTTAACCTTGACATTGTTCTCACATTCACAATAATCATGTCCCCCCACAATTACAACAGTTAACCTTGACATTGTTCTCACATTCACCATAATCATGTCCCCCCCACAATTACAACAGTTAACCTTGACATTGTTCTCACATTCACAGTAACCATGTCCCCCCCACAATTACAACAGTTAACCTTGACATTGTTCTCACATTCACCATAATCATGTCCCCCCACAATTACAACAGTTAACCTTGACATTGTTCTCACATTCACAGTAATCATGTCCCCCCCCACAATTACAACAGTTAACCTTGACATTGTTCTCACATTCACAGTAACCATGTCCCCCCTCCACAATTACAATAGTTAACCTTGACATTGTTCTCACATTCACAGTAACCATGTCCCCCCACAATTACAACAGTTAACCTTGACATTGTTCTCACATTCACCATAATCATGTCCCCCCACAATTACAACAGTTAACCTTGACATTGTTCTCACATTCACAGTAACCATGTCCCCCCCACAATTACAACAGTTAACCTTGACATTGTTCTCACATTCACAGTAACCATGTCCCCCCACAATTACAACAGTTAACCTTGACATTGTTCTCACATTCACAGTAACCATGTCCCCCCACACAATTACAACAGTTAACCTTGACATTGTTCTCACATTCACAGTAATCATGTCCCCCCCACAATTACAACAGTTAACCTTGACATTGTTCTCACATTCACAGTAATCATGTCCCCCCCCACAATTACAACAGTTAACCTTGACATTGTTCTCACATTCACAGTAATCATGTTCCCCCCCACAATTACAACAGTTAACCTTGACATTGTTCTCACATTCACAGTAACCATGTTCCTCCCCCCCACAATTACAACAGTTAACCTTGACATTGTTCTCACATTCACAATAATCATGTCCCCCCCCCACAATTACAACAGTTAACCTTGACATTGTTCTCACATTCACCATAATCATGTCCCCCCACAATTACAACAGTTAACCTTGACATTGTTCTCACATTCACCATAACCATGTCCCCCCACAATTACAACAGTTAACCTTGACATTGTTCTCACATTCACCATAATCATGTTCCCCCCACAATTACAACAGTTAACCTTGACATTGTTCTCACATTCACCATAACCATGTTCCCCCCATTAAACAGTTAACCTTGACATTGTTCTCACATTCACCATAACCATGTCCCCCACAATTACAACAGTTAACCTTGACATTGTTCTCACATTCACCATAATCATGTTCCCCCCACAATTACAACAGTTAACCTTGACATTGTTCTCACATTCACAGTAACCATGTCCCCCCACAATTACAACAGTTAACCTTGACATTGTTCTCACATTCACAATAATCATGTCCCCCCACAATTACAACAGTTAACCTTGACATTGTTCTCACATTCACAGTAACCATGTTCCCCCCCACAATTACAACAGTTAACCTTGACATTGTTCTCACATTCACAGTAACCATGTCCCCCCCACAATTACAACAGTTAACCTTGACATTGTTCTCACATTCACCATAATCATGCCCCCCCCACAATTACAACAGTTAAACTTGACATTGTTCTCACATTCACAGTAACCATGTTCCCCCCACAATTACAACAGTTAACCTTGACATTGTTCTCACATTCACAATAATCATGTCCCCCCCACAATTACAACAGTTAACCTTGACATTGTTCTCACATTCACCATAACCATGTCCCCCCACAATTACAACAGTTAACCTTGACATTGTTCTCACATTCACCATAATCATGTTCCCCCCCCCACAATTACAACAGTTAACCTTGACATTGTTCTCACATTCACCATAACCATTCCCCCCATAAACAGTTAACCTTGACATTGTTCCCCACCCATGCCCCCCACAATTACAACAGTTAACCTTGACATTGTTCTCACATTCACAGTAACCATGTTCCCCCTCCACAATTACAACAGTTAACCTTGACATTGTTCTCACATTCACAGTAACCATGTCCCCCCACAATTACAACAGTTAACCTTGACATTGTTCTCACATTCACATAATCATGTCCCCCCACAATTACAACAGTTAACCTTGACATTGTTCTCACATTCACAGTAACCATGTCCCCCCCCACAATTACAACAGTTAACCTTGACATTGTTCTCACATTCACCATAATCATGTCCCCCCACAATTACAACAGTTAACCTTGACATTGTTCTCAATTCACCATAATCATGTCCCCCCCACAATTACAACAGTTAACTTGACATTGTTCTCACATTCACCATAATCATGTCCCCCCACAATTACAACAGTTAACCTTGACATTGTTCTCACATTCACCATAATCATGTCCCCCCACAATTACAACAGTTAACCTTGACATTGTTCTCACATTCACAGTAACCATGTCCCCCCACAATTACAACAGTTAACCTTGACATTGTTCTCACATTCACCATAATCATGTCCCCCCACAATTACAACAGTTAACCTTGACATTGTTCTCACATTCACAGTAATCATGTCCCCCCCACAATTACAACAGTTAACCTTGACATTGTTCTCACATTCACAGTAACCATGTCCCCCCCACAATTACAATAGTTAACCTTGACATTGTTCTCACATTCACAGTAACCATGTCCCCCCCACAATTACAACAGTTAACCTTGACATTGTTCTCACATTCACCATAATCATGTCCCCCCACAATTACAACAGTTAACCTTGACATTGTTCTCACATTCACAGTAACCATGTCCCCCCCCTCCACAATTACAACAGTTAACCTTGACATTGTTCTCACATTCACAGTAACCATGTCCCCCCCACAATTACAACAGTTAACCTTGACATTGTTCTCACATTCACAGTAACCATGTCCCCCCCACAATTACAACAGTTAACCTTGACATTGTTCTCACATTCACAGTAACCATGTCCCCCCACAATTACAACAGTTAACCTTGACATTGTTCTCACATTCACAGTAATCATGTCCCCCCCACAATTACAACAGTTAACCTTGACATTGTTCTCACATTCACAGTAATCATGTCCCCCCACAATTACAACAGTTAACCTTGACATTGTTCTCACATTCACAGTAACCATGTTCCTCCCCCACAATTACAACAGTTAACCTTGACATTGTTCTCACATTCACCATAATCATGTCCCCCCACAATTACAACAGTTAACCTTGACATTGTTCTCACATTCACAGTAATCATGTCCCCCCACAATTACAACAGTTAACCTTGACATTGTTCTCACATTCACCATAATCATGTCCCCCCCCACAATTACAACAGTTAACCTTGACATTGTTCTCACATTCACAGTAACCATGTCCCCCCCCACAATTACAACAGTTAACCTTGACATTGTTCTCACATTCACCATAATCATGTCCCCCCACAATTACAACAGTTAACCTTGACATTGTTCTCACATTCACAGTAACCATGTCCCCCCTCCACAATTACAACAGTTAACCTTGACATTGTTCTCACATTCACAGTAACCATGTCCCCCCCACAATTACAACAGTTAACCTTGACATTGTTCTCACATTCACCATAATCATGTCCCCCCACAATTACAACAGTTAACCTTGACATTGTTCTCACATTCACAGTAATCCATGTCCCCCCCCACAATTACAACAGTTAACCTTGACATTGTTCTCACATTCACAGTAACCATGTCCCCCCCACAATTACAACAGTTAACCTTGACATTGTTCTCACATTCACAGTAATCATGTTCCCCCCACAATTACAACAGTTAACCTTGACATTGTTCTCACATTCACAGTAATCATGTCCCCCCCCCACAATTACAACAGTTAACCTTGACATTGTTCTCACATTCACAGTAATCATGTTCCCCCCACAATTACAACAGTTAACCTTGACATTGTTCTCACATTCACAGTAACCATGTTCCTCCCCCCACAATTACAACAGTTAACCTTGACATTGTTCTCACATTCACCATAATCATGTTCCCCCCACAATTACAACAGTTAACCTTGACATTGTTCTCACATTCACCATAACCATGTTCCCCCCACAATTACAACAGTTAACCTTGACATTGTTCTCACATTCACCATAATCATGTTCCCCCCACAATTACAACAGTTAACCTTGACATTGTTCTCACATTCACCATAACCATGTCCCCCCACAATTACAACAGTTAACCTTGACATTGTTCTCACATTCACCATAATCATGTTCCCCCCACAATTACAACAGTTAACCTTGACATTGTTCTCACATTCACCATAACCATGTCCCCCCACAATTACAACAGTTAACCTTGACATTGTTCTCACATTCACAGTAATCATGTCCCCCCCACAATTACAACAGTTAACCTTGACATTGTTCTCACATTCACAATAATCATGTCCCCCCAAATTACAACAGTTAACCTTGACATTGTTCTCACATTCACAGTAACCATGTTCCCCCCCACAATTACAACAGTTAACCTTGACATTGTTCTCACATTCACAGTAACCATGTCCCCCCACAATTACAACAGTTAACCTTGACATTGTTCTCACATTCACCATAATCATGTCCCCCCACAATTACAACAGTTAACCTTGACATTGTTCTCACATTCACAGTAACCATGTCCCCCCCACAATTACAACAGTTAACCTTGACATTGTTCTCACATTCACAATAATCATGTCCCCCCCACAATTACAACAGTTAACCTTGACATTGTTCTCACATTCACAGTAACCATGTCCCCCCACAATTACAACAGTTAACCTTGACATTGTTCTCACATTCACAGTAATCATGTCCCCCCACAATTACAACAGTTAACCTTGACATTGTTCTCACATTCACAGTAACCATGTCCCCCCCACAATTACAACAGTTAACCTTGACATTGTTCTCACATTCACAGTAACCATGTCCCCCCACAATTACAACAGTTAACCTTGACATTGTTCTCACATTCACAGTAATCATGTCCCCCCACAATTACAACAGTTAACCTTGACATTGTTCTCACATTCACAGTAACCATGTCCCCCCTCCACAATTACAACAGTTAACCTTGACATTGTTCTCACATTCACAGTAACCATGTCCCCCCCCACACAATTACAACAGTTAACCTTGACATTGTTCTCACATTCACAGTAATCATGTCCCCCCCACAATTACAACAGTTAACCTTGACATTGTTCTCACATTCACAGTAATCATGTCCCCCCCCCACAATTACAACAGTTAACCTTGACATTGTTCTCACATTCACAGTAATCATGTTCCCCCCACAATTACAACAGTTAACCTTGACATTGTTCTCACATTCACAGTAATCATGTTCCCCCCACAATTACAACAGTTAACCTTGACATTGTTCTCACATTCACCATAATCATGTCCCCCCCACACAATTACAACAGTTAACCTTGACATTGTTCTCACATTCACCATAACCATGTCCCCCCCCCCCACAATTACAACAGTTAACCTTGACATTGTTCTCACATTCACCATAATCATGTTCCCCCCACAATTACAACAGTTAACCTTGACATTGTTCTCACATTCACCATAACCATGTTCCCCCCACAATTACAACAGTTAACCTTGACATTGTTCTCACATTCACCATAATCATGTTCCCCCACAATTACAACAGTTAACCTTGACATTGTTCTCACATTCACCATAACCATGCCCCCCACAATTACAACAGTTAACCTTGACATTGTTCTCACATTCACCATAATCATGTTCCCCCCACAATTACAACAGTTAACCTTGACATTGTTCTCACATTCACAGTAACCATGCCCCCCCCACAATTACAACAGTTAACCTTGACATTGTTCTCACATTCACAGTAACCATGTCCCCCCACAATTACAACAGTTAACCTTGACATTGTTCTCACATTCACCATAACCATGTTCCCCCCACAATTACAACAGTTAACCTTGACATTGTTCTCACATTCACCATAACCATGTCCCCCCCCACAATTACAACAGTTAACCTTGACATTGTTCTCACATTCACCATAATCATGTTCCCCCCACAATTACAACAGTTAACCTTGACATTGTTCTCACATTCACCATAACCATGTCCCCCCCCACAATTACAACAGTTAACCTTGACATTGTTCTCACATTCACAGTAATCATGTCCCCCCCACAATTACAACAGTTAACCTTGACATTGTTCTCACATTCACAGTAACCATGTCCCCCCTCCACAATTACAATAGTTAACCTTGACATTGTTCTCACATTCACAGTAACCATGTCCCCCCACAATTACAACAGTTAACCTTGACATTGTTCTCACATTCACCATAATCATGTCCCCCCACAATTACAACAGTTAACCTTGACATTGTTCTCACATTCACAGTAACCATGTCCCCCCTCCACAATTACAACAGTTAACCTTGACATTGTTCTCACATTCACAGTAACCATGTCCCCCCCCACAATTACAACAGTTAACCTTGACATTGTTCTCACATTCACAGTAACCATGTCCCCCCCCACACAATTACAACAGTTAACCTTGACATTGTTCTCACATTCACAGTAATCATGTTCCCCCCACAATTACAACAGTTAACCTTGACATTGTTCTCACATTCACAGTAATCATGTTCCCCCCACAATTACAACAGTTAACCTTGACATTGTTCTCACATTCACAGTAACCATGTTCCTCCCCCCACAATTACAACAGTTAACCTTGACATTGTTCTCACATTCACCATAATCATGTCCCCCCCACAATTACAACAGTTAACCTTGACATTGTTCTCACATTCACAGTAACCATGCCCCCCCACAATTACAACAGTTAACCTTGACATTGTTCTCACATTCACAGTAACCATGTTCCTCCCCCACAATTACAACAGTTAACCTTGACATTGTTCTCACATTCACAGTAACCATGTCCCCCCCACAATTACAACAGTTAACCTTGACATTGTTCTCACATTCACAGTAACCATGTTCCTCCCCCACAATTACAACAGTTAACCTTGACATTGTTCTCACATTCACCATAATCATGTCCCCCCCCACAATTACAACAGTTAACCTTGACATTGTTCTCACATTCACCATAATCATGGCCCCCCACAATTACAACAGTTAACCTTGACATTGTTCTCACATTCACCATAATCATGTCCCCCCACAATTACAACAGTTAACCTTGACATTGTTCTCACATTCACAGTAATCATGTCCCCCCACAATTACAACAGTTAACCTTGACATTGTTCTCACATTCACCATAATCATGCCCCCCCACAATTACAACAGTTAACCTTGACATTGTTCTCACATTCACAGTAACCATGTCCCCCCACAATTACAACAGTTAACCTTGACATTGTTCTCACATTCACAGTAACCATGTCGCCCCCACAATTACAACAGTTAACCTTGACATTGTTCTCACATTCACCATAATCATGTCCCCCCACAATTACAACAGTTAACCTTGACATTGTTCTCACATTCACAGTAACCATGCCCCCTCCACAATTACAACAGTTAACCTTGACATTGTTCTCACATTCACAGTAACCATGTGTCCCCCCACAATTACAACAGTTAACCTTGACATTGTTCTCACATTCACCATAATCATGTCCCCCCCACAATTACAACAGTTAACCTTGACATTGTTCTCACATTCACCATAATCATGTCCCCCCACAATTACAACAGTTAACCTTGACATTGTTCTCACATTCACAGTAACCATGTCCCCCCACAATTACAACAGTTAACCTTGACATTGTTCTCACATTCACAGTAACCATGTTCCCCTCCACAATTACAACAGTTAACCTTGACACTGTTCTCACATTCACAGTAATCATGTTCCCCTCCCCCACAATTACAACAGTTAACCTTGACATTGTTCTCACATTCACAGTAACCATGTTCCCCTCCCCCACAATTACAACAGTTAACCTTGACATTGTTCTCACATTCACAGTAACCATGTTCCCCTCAACAATTACAACAGTTAACCTTGACACTGTTCTCACATTCACAGTAACCATGTTCCCCTGCCCCCACAATTACAACAGTTAACCTTGACATTGTTCTCACATTCACAGTAACCATGTTCCCCTCCACAATTACAACAGTTAACCTTGACATTGTTCTCACATTCACAGTAACCATGTTCCCCTGCCCCCACAATTACAACAGTTAACCTTGACATTGTTCTCACATTCACAGTAACCATGTTCCTCCCCCCACAATTACAACAGTTAACCTTGACATTGTTCTCACATTCACAGTAACCATGTCCCCCCCCCACAATTACAACAGTTAACCTTGACATTGTTCTCACATTCACAGTAACCATGTTCCTCCCCCCCACAATTACAACAGTTAACCTTGACATTGTTCTCACATTCACCATAATCATGTCCCCCCCCACAATTACAACAGTTAACCTTGACATTGTTCTCACATTCACCATAATCATGTCCCCCCACAATTACAACAGTTAACCTTGACATTGTTCTCACATTCACCATAATCATGTCCCCCCACAATTACAACAGTTAACCTTGACATTGTTCTCACATTCACAGTAATCATGTCCCCCCACAATTACAACAGTTAACCTTGACATTGTTCTCACATTCACCATAATCATGCCCCCCACAATTACAACAGTTAACCTTGACATTGTTCTCACATTCACAGTAACCATGTCGCCCCCACAATTACAACAGTTAACCTTGACATTGTTCTCACATTCACCATAATCATGTCCCCCCCACAATTACAACAGTTAACCTTGACATTGTTCTCACATTCACAGTAACCATGCCCCCCCACAATTACAACAGTTAACCTTGACATTGTTCTCACATTCACAGTAACCATGTGTCCCCCCACAATTACAACAGTTAACTTTGACATTGTTCTCACATTCACCATAATCATGTCCCCCCACAATTACAACAGTTAACCTTGACATTGTTCTCACATTCACAGTAACCACATTGTTCCCCCCCCCATGTCCCCCCCCCACAATTACAACAGTTAACCTTGACATTGTTCTCACATTCACAGTAACCATGTTCCCCTCCACAATTACAACAGTTAACCTTGACACTGTTCTCACATTCACAGTAATCATGTTCCCCTCCCCCACAATTACAACAGTTAACCTTGACATTGTTCTCACATTCACAGTAACCATGTTCCCCTCCCCCACAATTACAACAGTTAACCTTGACATTGTTCTCACATTCACAGTAACCATGTTCCCCTCAACAATTACAACAGTTAACCTTGACACTGTTCTCACATTCACAGTAACCATGTTCCCCTGCCCCCACAATTACAACAGTTAACCTTGACATTGTTCTCACATTCACAGTAACCATGTTCCCCTCCACAATTACAACAGTTAACCTTGACATTGTTCTCACATTCACAGTAACCATGTTCCCCTGCCCCCACAATTACAACAGTTAACCTTGACATTGTTCTCACATTCACAGTAACCATGTTCCCCTCCACAATTACAACAGTTAACCTTGACATTGTTCTCACATTCACAGTAACCATGTTCCCCTGCCCCCACAATTACAACAGTTAACCTTGACATTGTTCTCACATTCACAGTAATCATGTTCCCCCCCCACAATTACAACAGTTAACCTTGACATTGTTCTCACATTCACAGTAACCATGTTCCCCTGCCCCCACAATTACAACAGTTAACCTTGACATTGTTCTCACATTCACAGTAACCATGTCCCCCCCCCCCACAATTACAACAGTTAACCTTGACATTGTTCTCACATTCACCATAATCATGTCCCCCCCCCAAAATTACAACAGTTAACCTTGACATTGTTCTCACATTCACAGTAATCATGTTCCCCTCCACACTTGGCACATCTTTTCTTTCCTTTGCACAGAGTAGCTACATGTCCCATTCTTCAGCATTTAAAACACCTTAATGGAGCTGGGACCAACTCTCTAACACTGAAAGCCAGGTAGCCCATCTGTACCTTCTTAGGCAAAACTTGCTCAAACATGAATAGTACTGACAGGCTTTCACTTCTCTGCCCCTCTTTTGGCTTCAACCACTATGCCCCAGTCTACATGTTATTTTATATCATCGATAGAGTGTGGAACCCCAGAAATGACCCCGCTCAGCTTAGCCGAAGATCCAGGGACATGACATGTGATTTTCTTCCCATTTTCAGAATCTTCCTTTGCTGAACATTGTCAGCACAGAATATTAACAGTCGACCATTAACAATGAACGGGGCTAATGTGATTTCACCGATCTCTTTCTTTTTGGCATTGGTTAATCGAATAGGGTATAGATGAGACCCTGTGTTCACATCAAACACGATTACAACTTTCCACTCCAACACATCATTAATATGCTTATTCACTACTTTCGTCCCCTTCATGCATTCAACACTAGAACTGCCACTGCTGTCAGTAGTGCTTTGACCTTTCACCACATACCATCCAGGTCCTTGACTTTCATCATTCCCACCCATACCATCATAACTATCACCCATGTCGACCCCAGTTCAGCACAGCTGTTGCTAAACCGCCTACCACAATATGAAAGGATGGATTCTATCTCGCTTCTCCACCGACCCTTGAGACCACAAACACATTTTCTCACTGTCGCTCCGTGCTTCCTCCCCACATAGAATTAGGAAATAGAATACTACTAGAATGGACATGAACCTTCTTATGATGGAATAAAGGTCAGCCATTTTGGTCGGAGTTAGTCAACCATGGTTTGCCAGTGCTGCAGTGGTAGAAAAAGTGGTCATATTTGAGTATAAGTTTAAAAAATACCTTATTAATAAAAAGTGACTCAAGTAAAAGTGAAAGTCACCCAGTGAAATCCTACTTGAGTAAAATTCTAACAGTATTTGGTTTTATATATACTTAAGTATCAAAAGTAAAACAAATTGCAAATATATACTTAAGTATCAAAAGTAAGAGTCTAAATCTTGTTTTTTAGTTTACGGACAACCAGGGGCACACTCCAACACTCAGACATAATTTACAAACGTAGCATGAGTGTTTAGTTAATCTGAGAGATTAGAGGTAGCAGGGATAAACAGGGATGTTCTCTTGATAAGTGCGTGCACTCAACCTGGTCTCAGAGCATTTCGTATTATTCTGTACGTAAAGCCAAGACACGCCATTAAGTATGTTATGTTTGGTATGGTTACATAATACAGATGGTTACTTAAGGCAAAAATGGCAGGGAGGTGGTTGGTCAGGGTGGATGGGTATGCATATAACACGAACGTCTAGCAACCCAAAGGTTGCAAGATCAAATCTCATCATGGACAACTTAGTAACTTTTCAACTACTTACTACCTTTTATCTACTTTGCAACTACTTAGCATATTAGCTAACCCTTCTCCTAACCCTAACTTTAACCTTTTCAGCTAATCCTGCAACTAACCTTCACCCTTCCTCAGAGAGGATATGAACACGGCAGAAATGTCTAGAGTGACAGGAAACTAGTTGTAAAACTGGAGAAAAACATTCTCAGCCTCATTGCAAAATGTGTAGAATGCATGAGATTACCTAGAAAATGTCACATTTTCCTCTCTGCCCCATGGCAATATGTGTATAATTGCAGGAAATTTACTTTAAACAGCAACATCTTCTCTCAGCCTCCTCGAAAAATGTGTAGAATAGCATGAGATTGGCTATAAAACTGCACATATTCTCTTTGGCCCATGGCAAAATGTGTAGAATTGTAGGAAGTTAGCAGTTCCCCAAAAAATGTAATAATTATTTGGTGTTGGGGGGGGGCTTGCTCAGACCTTGCGGGGGCCCTGCTCAGACCTTGCGGGGGCCCCTTGAAACTACAGCGTGCAACTTAGATTAATCAGTTTATATAGGTTAGTGCTAGTTGACATCTGCAGAAGGCCTACATACATGTACTACACTGCAGGTTCAGTATTCAGAGGCTCAATAACTTTTCCAAATTCAATTTCATGCAGTCTATGGTTCAACCACTAGATGTCGATAGAGACCCACAGTAGTAGTAGAGCAGAGCTCAATCAATAGGTCTTTGGTCCAATTTATTCCAGGCAGGTTCCACTTCCAGTTTTACATTTACATTTACATTTAAGTCATTTAGCAGACGCTCTTATCCAGAGCGACTTACAAATTGGTGCTTTCACCTTATGACATCCAGTGGAACAGCCACTTTACAATAGTGCATCTAAATCTTTTAAGGGGGGTGAGAAGGATTACTTTATCCTATCCTAGGTATTCCTTAAAGAGGTGGGGTTTCAGGTGTCTCCGGAAGGTGGTGATTGACTTGATGATACAAGACAGGTACGTTGGCCACACCCACTAATTGCCCACACCTGATGCCAATTGTTTTATTTTAATTTTATTTAACGTTTATTTAACTAGGAAATTCAGTTAAAAACAAATTCTTATTTACAATGACGGCCGACCCCGGTTGTTAACAGTTTAGGTACAGTATTGCATTGAGAGAGGAAGTGGTAAGAGGAAGCTAGACATGATTAATTGTTGTCCATCATATTGAGTATGGGCTGCTTTTTTTTCTCCAGTAAAAAAAAAAAATCCACATCTTCCCCCAACAGATACACAGATGACGCGATCTCTACATTTAACATTTACATTTAAGTCATTTAGCAGACGCTCTTATCCAGAGCGACTTACAAATTGGTGCTTTCACCTTATGACATCCAGTGGAACAGCCACTTTACAATAGTGCATCTAAGTCTTTTAAGGGGGGTGAGAAGGATTACTTTATCCTATCCTAGGTATTCCTTAAAGAGGTGGGGTTTCAGGTGTCTCCGGAAGGTGGTGATTGACTCCGCTGTCCTGGCGTCGTGAGGGAGTTTGTTCCACCATTGGGGGGCCAGAGCAGCGAACAGTTTTGACTGGGCTGAGCGGGAACTGTACTTCCTCAGTGGTAGGGAGGCGAGCAGGCCAGAGGTGGATGAACACAGTGCCCTTGTTTGGGTGTAGGGCCTGATCAGAGCCTGGAGGTACTGAGGTGCCGTTCCCCTCACAGCTCCGTAGGCAAGCACCATGGTCTTGTAGCGGATGCGAGCTTCAACTGGAAGCCAGTGGAGAGAGCGGAGGAGCGGGGTGACGTGAGAGAACTTGGGAAGGTTGAACACCAGACGGGCTGCGGCGTTCTGGATGAGTTGTAGGGTTTAATGGCACAGGCAGGGAGCCCAGCCAACAGCGAGTTGCAGTAATCCAGACGGGAGATGACAAGTGCCTGGATTAGGACCTGCGCCGCTTCCTGTGTGAGGCAGGGTCGTACTCTGCGGATGTTGTAGAGCATGAACCTACGGGAACGGGCCACCGCCTTGATGTTAGTTGAGAACGACAGGGTGTTGTCCAGGATCACGCCAAGGTTCTTAGCGCTCTGGGAGGAGGACACAATGGAGTTGTCAACCGTGATGGCGAGATCATGGAACGGGCAGTCCTTCCCGGGAGGAAGAGCAGCTCCGTCTTGCCGAGGTTCAGCTTGAGGTGGTGATCCGTCATCCACACTGATATGTCTGCCAGACATGCAGAGATGCGATTCGCCACCTGGTCATCAGAGGGGGAAAGGAGAAGATTAATTGTGTGTCGTCTGCATAGCAATGATAGGAGAGACCATGTGAGGTTATGACAGAGCCAAGTGACTTGGTGTATAGCGAGAATAGGAGAGGGCCTAGAACAGAGCCCTGGGGACACCAGTGGTGAGAGCGCGTGGTGAGGAGACAGATTCTCGCCACGCCACCTGGTAGGAGCGACCTGTCAGGTAGGACGCAATCCAAGCATGGGCCGCGCCGGAGATGCCCAACTCGGAGAGGGTGGAGAGGAGGATCTGATGGTTCACAGTATCGAAGGCAGCCGATAGGTCTAGAAGGATGAGAGCAGAGGAGAGAGAGTTAGCTTTAGCAGTGCGGAGTGCCTCCGTGATACAGAGAAGAGCAGTCTCAGTTGAATGACTAGTCTTGAAACCTGACTGATTTGGATCAAGAAGGTCATTCTGAGAGAGATAGCGGGAGAGCTGGCCAAGGACGGCACGTTCAAGAGTTTTGGAGAGAAAAGAAAGAAGGGATACTGGTCTGTAGTTGTTGACATCGGAGGGATCGAGTGTAGGTTTTTTCAGAAGGGGTGCAACTCTCGCTCTCTTGAAGACGGGAGGGACGTAGCCAGCGGTCAGGGATGAGTTGATGAGCGAGGTGAGGTAAGGGAGAAGGTCACCGAAATGGTCTGGAGAAGAGAGGAGGGGATAGGGTCAAGCGGGCAGGTTGTTGGGCGGCCGGCCGTCACAAGACGCGAGATGTCATCTGGAGAGAGAGGGAGAAAGAGGTCAGAGCACAGGGTAGGGCAGTGTGAGCAGAACCAGCGGTGTCGTTTGACTTAGCAAACGAGGATCGGATGTCGTCGACCTTCTTTTCAAAATGGTTGACGAAGTCATCTGCAGAGAGGGAGGAGGGGGGGAGGGGGAGGAGGATTCAGGAGGGAGGAGAAGGTGGCAAAGAGCTTCCTAGGGTTAGAGGCAGATGCTTGGAATTTAGAGTGGTAGAAAGTGGCTTTAGCAGCAGAGACAGAGGAGGAAAATGTAGAGAGGAGGGAGTGAAAGGATGCCAGGTCCGCAGGGAGGCGAGTTTTCCTCCATTTCCGCTCGGCTGCCCGGAGCCCTGTTCTATTGCATTCTACACTGCCCACTCCCACCTGGACAAGAGGAACACCTATGTGAGAATGCTGTTTTGGTATTTTATTAGGATCTCCATTAGCTGTTGCAAAAGCAGCAGCTACTCTTGCTGGGATCCACACAAAACATGACATAATACAGAACATTCATGGAAAAGAACAGCTCAAGGACAGAACTGCATCCATGTTTTCTTAAAGGCACACATAGCCTACATATCAATACATACACACAAACTATCTAGGTCAAATAGGAGAGAGGCGTTGTGCTATGAGGTATTGCTTTAGCTGTTTTTTTGAAAGCAGGTTTACTGTTTATTTGAACAATATGAGTTGGAACAGAGCTTAAAGTTCCTCGGTGTCCACATCATTAAGGAATTAACATGGGCCACACATCAGCACATGAAGAAGGCATGATAATGCCTCTTCCCCCTCAGGAGGCTGAAAATATTTGGCATAGGCCCTCAGATCCTCAGTTCTACAGCTGCACCATTGAGAGCATCTTGACTGGCTGCATCACCGCTTGGTATGTCAACTGCTTGGCATCTGACCGCAAGGCGCTACAAAGGGTAGTGCGTACAGCCCAGTAAATCACTGGGGCCCAAGCTCCGTGCCATCCAGGTCCTCTAAACTGTACCAGACAGTGTCAGAGGAAGGTCCTAAAAATTGTCAAAGACCCCAGCCACCCTAGTCATAGACTGTTCTCTCTGCTATTGCATGCAAGCGGTACCGATGCACCAAAGCTGGCACGAACAGGACCCTGAACAGCTACTACCCTCAAGCCATAAGACTGCTAGTTAGTTAAACAAATACAGTGCATTCAGAAAGTATTCAGACCTCTTGACTTTTTCCACAATGTTACATTACAGCCTTATTCTAAAAATGATTTTTTAAAAATGTTTTATCATCTACCCCATACAGACAAAAAAAAAAGTTTATAAATTTTTGTACATTTCTTCAAACATTACATTTATTCAGACCCTTTACTCAGTATTTTGTTGAAACACCTTTGGCAGAGACTACAGATTTGAGTCTTCTTGGGTTTGACACTACAAGCTTGGCACACCTGTATTTGGGGAGTTTCTCCAATTCTTCTCTACAGATCCTCTGAAGCTCTGATAGGGATGGTGCCAGGTTTCCTCCAGACGTGACGCTTGGCATTCAGGCCAAAGTGTTCAACCTTGGTTTCATCAGACCAGAGAATCTTGTTTCTCATGGTCTGAGAGTCCTTTCGGTGTTTTTTTGGCAAACTCCAAGCAGGCTGTTGTGTGCCTTTTTACTAAGTGTCAGCTTCTACCATAAAGGCCTGATTGGTGGAGTGCTGCAGGGAAGGTTTTCCTTCAGGAAGGTTCTCCCATCTCCACAGAGGAACTCTGGAGCTCTGTCAGAGTGAGTCGGGTTCTTGGTCACCTCCCTTACCAAGGCCCTTCTCTCCCGATTGCTCAATTTGGCCAGGCAGCAAGCTCTAGAAAGAGTGTTGGTGGTTCCAAAATTCTTCCATTTTAAGAATGGTGGAGGCCACTGGGTTCTTGGGGACCTTCAATGCTGCAGACATGTTTTGGTACCCTTCCTCAGATCTGTGCCTCGACACAATCCTACGGACAATTCCTTCATCCTCATGGCTTGGTTTTTGCTGTGACATGCACTGTCAACTCTGGGACCTTATAAAGGCAGGTGTGTGCCTTTCCAAATCATGTCCAATCAATTTAATTTACCACAGGTGGACTCCAATCAAGTTGTAGAAACATCTCAAGGTTGATCAATGGAAACAGGTTGCACCTGAGCTCATTTTCATGCCTCATAACAAAGAGTCTGAATACTTATGTAAACAAGGTATTTCTGTTTTTTATTTTTAATACATTTGCTAACATTTCTAAAAACCTGCTTTCACTTTGTCATTATGGGGTATTAGGGCAAGATCGAGGAGGAAAAAGTTAATTTAATCCATTTTAGATTAAGGCTGTAACGTATCAAAATGTGGAAAAGGCAAGGGGTCTGAATACTTCCCGAATGCACTGTAGATGCTGTAGTCTATTAGCCTTGCTAGTTACTGTAGCTACCTGGACTATCTGCATTGACCCCTTTTGAACAAACTTATCACACTGCTGCTACTGCTTATCTAGCCTGTTGCTTAGTCACTTTACCCATACCTATATGTATATATCTACCTCAATTACCTCGTACCCCTGCACATCGATTCTGTGCTGGTACCCTGTGTGTATAGCCAAGTTATCGTTACTCATTGTGTATTTATTTATTTAATTTTTCTCTCTGAATTGTTGTTAGGGCCTGTAAGCCTTTCACTGTTGGTCTACTCCTGTACAGAAAGCATGTGACAATTTGATTTAGACAAATATTTTTGTAGCTATATATATATATTATTATTTTTTATAACTGTCTAGTTGTATTTATCAACCCAGCTCTTTACAATGCAAGTCGGTGTAGGCATTCAATATCGATACCTTAATTTGACAATGACCACTGTGTACATTGCACATTCTAAAAAAGAGGTGAGATATACCAGAGCTTTGAGAGAAAGGAGATAGGAATCCCACTGGACAATGAATGGAGAAACGCATAACGACCCTCCCAGCAGACTGTCGACCAATTGTGCTCACGTTGTTACTTTGTTGCTAAACTAATTGTCAGGCCATCTGTTCTAAAAGTTGAGAAACCTAACTATTTTCCTCAAGTGTGTAATGTCCCGATTCCAAAGCTATATGACATTACAGAGAACGAATGCTGTACTTCATGAAATTCTCGCTAATGTTTTTTATTTTTTAAACTAAGGTGCGTAAAGATGGAGGAATTCAGATTTAAAAAAAATGTTTTTGGGGTGGAGGAATTCAGATATGACGTCATTGTTTTCAGCACTACCCACAGTTCTTAAACTATGGCTCCCAAATTTAACAAAATGTGCCAGTAAATCAGCTCAATCTACTTTTTAGTATACTGTGCTTTGCTGATACAAAAGGATAACGGAGAGCACTGTACAATACGGCGAATTGAGAAAACAAGGCATTTTAGGTAAGTACATGAGGGTAGCCATCTTTAGGGTAGCCAACCTTAGTTATTAGCCATATTTATACACCTATGTTATTGACTCCCATTCCCTACTTGAAGGAGAGCTTTCCTTGTCCCAGAATCGCCCAGAACGCACCGTGCGGCCCATTGACGACGCATGGGCAATTTACACCATGGGCGTTAATACGATTCCAATGGAGTATCTCTGGATATACTGACATCCGTTGGCTGGTTTCCTGTATTTGCATGCCCACAAAAAAGGGTATTCACTAGTTACACCGTTCATAAAGTCATAAACCACGCCCATTTTTACATTTGTAATTTTAAAATGTAATTCTAAACCTTACTTTAACCACAATGTTTTGTTTTCATATTTTTTTTTGCGACATATTGTCAATTTTGACTTAGTCTGCGCTATCTAGTGGAAACTACAAAAAAGGGCCCCTGCGTCTTTAACTGCAAATTGTACTGAATTTTATTTCGCGAGATTTGCTTGGCGTGGTGACCCATGTGAGCGACACCTCCTGCAAGAATCATTCTCCCCTGCAGAGGAAAAGGCTATGGAGTGCTGAACGTTTTCACTGTTATTCCCCTTTCCCCCAAGCCCCTGTATTTGTTGTGATTAGATTTCTGTAACCTTTTTGGTGGCTATCGGGCGGTGGAACGATGTGGATTCAAATTCGGACCATAGACGGAAAGGAGACACGAATCATTGAGGATCTTTCCAGGCTGACCAAAATTGAGTCTCTGAGGCTGAAAATCCAAGATATCTTCAATGTAAACCCCGGACAACAACGATTATTCTATCGGGGCAAACAGGTAGATGTCTCACCTATGGCCATCGTAACAGTTGTTTGTTTACGTTGCAGGATTAGGTGTCAGGCTGCTAACGTTGTACTTAATACCGGAGCTTCCTGTTTTGAAGGGAATTCGCCAACAGTTCTTGCGCAAGAACCAAGAGGACGCACTCTGCCAGTGATATTAATTTGCTGCTGTTGTCCCCATTCATGCTTTATCTACTGTTGGATACATTGTTGCAGCGTTTTCAGTTGGCCTATTTAAAATGCAATCGCCAACACTTGAGCTAGAGAGCTGAGAAATGGCGTATACTTCCTGGTCTTTTCCCCCCAGATATTTAGTGTTGGGAAGGAAATGGAAAATGTCCATTCAGATCCAATTACCAATTAGATTTTTTTTCTGTTTTCATTTTCTTATATTTTGGATAGGTGGGCATATTTTATATAATTACCCCGTAATAGTCTTAGATGTTGAAAACGCGGCGGAATCATGTTTGCAAAAACATCTGGGATCTTTACTAATGTTTCATTGCCTTTCATATTCATGCGGCATGTGATTGTATGATGCATTTGTTTACGCTTAGGATGCGTTGCTCCACGTGCATTGCCATCCAGTGAAGTGCAGTGTTTACACCCGCGCGCTACTGGTTTGACACACTCGACGTCACTGCATAGTGAACACGGTGGTTAGGCTTTCTAGTGAAATATGCTACGGTCAGAGTGATCTAAGCATGATTACTTTGTTTCCCCCATATTCTGCATGTACATGTAAATCTTAAATACTTAGTGATATATTGAATACTGTCTTTCAAATTTAGTATGAGTTAGATAAGAGGTTCTGCTGGACAATTACTCCTGGGGATTCTAGACAATTTTCTTTAAAAATGTAACCTTTATGAAATATGCAAGTCGGTCAAGAACAAATTCTTATTTACTATGATTGCCTAACTGTGGGGCAGAACGACAGATTTTTACCTTGTCAGCTTGGGGATTCGATCTAGCAACCTTTCGGTTACTGGCCCAACGCTCTAACCACTGCTCTAACCATTAGGCTACCTGTAGTTCTAGACAGTACTCCTGGGGATTCTAGACAGTACTCCTGGGGATTCTAGACAGTACTCCTGGGGATTCTAGACAGTACTCCTGGGGATACTAGACAGTACTCCTGGGGATTCTAGACAGTACTCCTGGGGATTCTAGACAAGTACTCCTGGGGATTCTAGACAAGTACTCCTGGGAATTCTAGACAAGTACTCCTGGGGATTCTAGACAAGTACTCCTGGGGATTCTAGACAAGTACTCCTGGGGATTCTAGACAAGTACTCCTGGGGATTCTAGACAAGTACTCCTGGGGATTCTAGACAAGTACTCCTGGGGATTCTAGACAAGTACTCCTGGGGATTCTAGACAAGTACTCCTGGGGATTCTAGACAAGTACTCCTGGGGATTCTAGACAAGTACTCCTGGGGATTCTAGACAAGTACTCCTGGGGATTCTAGACAGTACTCCTGGGGATTCTAGACAAGTACTCCTGGGGATTCTAGACAAGTACTCCTGGGGATTCTAGACAAGTACTCCTGGGGATTCTAGACAAGTACTCCTGGGGATTCTAGACAGTACTCCCGGGGATTCTAGAAGCTGAAGTGGATTGACACATTTTCTCTCATTAACGTTACCTCTTTTACAATAGGACATTGATCAGTCAGTGCAACATTGTATTTTCTGAGACTTCACATAATGCCTTGTCATAATTTCAGTGTTTGTGAAGGTCATTTTTTTTAGGGCTCTGTTTACAATGTAGTAATAATGATTGGCTGCTTGAGTGTTGTCAGAATAGGTGACACCCACCTACAACCACCTAATGACTCAAAATGCAGGCAGTTAAGAAAAACACTGGCAATACGGTTGGAGACATCCTGTTCAGTCCTACTGCCCATGTAATGGCCATTAAGTCCTCTCCTGTGTGTGTCAAACCACATTGTATTTGTCACATGCTTTGTGAACAACAGGTGTAGACTAACAGCGAAATGCTTACTTACGGGCCCTTCCCAACAATGCAGAGAGAAATAATCTAAAAATAATAACACAACGAATAAATGCAGAATGAGTAATCACTTGGCTTTATACACGGGGTACCAGTACCGAGTTGATGTGCAGGGTTATGAGGTAATTGTGGTAGATATGTACATATATATAGAGGTAAAGTGACTAGGCAACAGGATAGATAATAAACAGTAGCAGGAGCGAGTCAAGAGTTAGTGCAAAAAGGATCAATAGTTAACCAAATAGCTACCCGGACTAACTATTTAGCAGTCTTATGGCTTGGGGGTAGAGAGAGAGAGAGTGTGTGTGTGTGTGTGTGTGTGAGACACCCACTTCATAATTGGCGGTAATCTGAGTAATCAGATGTAGAATGCTGGGAGGAGGAGGCTGTAGTCAGGCAGTTAATCGTCTGAGCGCTATGTCCCTGTGTGCTTCTCAAATGGCACCCTGTTTCTTATATAGTACATTCCTTTTGATCACAACCTGTATGCACTAGGTAGAGAATAAGGAGCCATTTGGGACACTACCTGCGTGGGGAATAATTAAAGTTGGAATAATGACTCGACAGGCACCCCGTAAAGAAAATACTGCTTTTCTATTATCAGATAATACACTTTAATCACACCATTTTATTCTAGTTATTTGATTTACCATAGAAATGACTTCCTTTTTGAAGGCCAGTTAGCCATCCTTAAATCCTAGGCCCCACTTCTACATTTCATCTGGAAATAAATCAACAAAAGCAGAATCGTGTCTGGCATCGAAACAAAATCAACCTATTTATTTTTCTTCTTCTTATTATTATTACATGAAGTTGAAATGGTTTTTGTCTCTGCACATGCATGCTTGGGGAGGGATTCCATTCCTGCGGAAGTCGTTTGTTGCTGTATAATGTTGTACAGCATGAGGTGTCGGCCATTTTGCATTTTTTGAATGAGGAATCCCTCCATGTGTTTGTCTGTGTAGAGGAAACATGGGACGTAGCCACACCAAGCCTACTTTTTTTGTGGAGAGTAAGCGACTAATTAATTGTTTTATTTGACCTTTATTTTACTAGGCAAGTCAGTTAAGAACAAATTCTTATTTTCAATAACGGCCTAGGAACAGTGAGTTAACTGCCTGTTCAGGGGCAGAACGGCAGATTTGTACCTTGTCAGCTCGGGGGTTTGAACTTCCAACCTTCCGGTTACTAGTCCAACGCTCTAACCACTAGGCAGGTTCCATTTTATAAAGTGAATTTAAACAAAAGACCTGCACTTGGTTAGCTTTGACACGGGTGTTCAGTTGACAGCCCACATATGTTTCATCACCGTGTGATTTATGCATGGCTGTCTGTTTTCTAAGGAAACAATATGTGTTTCTCTTCATGCATTTCCATACAGAGTGTTGAATTTTCCCACTATCCTTTTATTTATGCCTAGTTAATGATGATGATGATAATAATACATAATGTGTCATTTAGCAGATGCTTTTATCCAACACGACTTAGTCATGCGTGCATACATTTTTTGATGTAGAGGTGCTCCCGGGAATCGAACCCACTATCCTGGCGTTGCAAGCACTATATTCTACCAAATTAGCTTCAGAGGACCACAATATGTGCTAGGCTATGGTTTTGAGGGTTATGAGGCTTATTATCAGTGCTGATTTTGTGGAGTACTGTTGTACTGTAGTATAGTTGTACTGTAGTGAAGGCCTGGTAGTACAGTAATGTACTGTAGTAAAGTTGTAGTGTAGGTCTACTAGGACAGTAATGTAAAGTAGTGTAGGTCTAGTAGTATAGTTGTACTGTAGTATAGTTGTAGTGTAGTACAGTAATGTACTGTAGGAAAGTTGTAGTGTAGGCCTAGTAGTACTGTAGTAAAGTTGTACTGTAATACTGTAGTGTAGTAGAGTAATGTACTGTAGTAAAGTTGTACTGTAATACTGTAGTGTGGTACTGTAATACTGTAGTGTAGTAAAGTTCTACTGTAGTGTAGTACAGTAATGTACTGTAGTAAAGTTGTACTGTAATAGGGTAGTATAGTAATGTACTTTTATTTCCTTTGCCTCGTAGTAAAACAGGCAGGGTGGGTGGGGGATTTCCACGTGTGAAGAAATGTGAAGAATGAGCCACTCACAGTACCAACTACCGAAACACTGTTAGAATATGCTGCCGGAGGAGACCCGTTCAACTCATTCAACATCAAAATGGCGTCGTTTCAGACCTAGTTCAATGCATTGACTGACTCTGTCCTTGTGTTTGAAGATGGTCCGTTTTACAGAGCCACAGTGGTCTTGTAAGTCTGTGGTAAAGGTGCCTTTTATAGTCTTTATAGTACCTGCCTAACAGTCACCCACTTTCCCTTACATAGGAATACAGTCACCATTGCCATTCTCTTTCAGATCAGAACATGCCGTCTCATCACACTCAAGGCTTGTGATTGGCTGGTTTTGAATTATGCTCCCTGTCTATTGGCGAGTGAGTGTTGCTCAGAGTGTTTGAAGGTCAGGCAGTAGTATTTCACTGTTCGAGTTGTAATGACCTTTCGGTGCCAAAAAAAAAACACTCGTACGTCTGGAATGTTATAAATGCTCCCAAATGCGAGAAAATACCGATCAACTGTTTTTCATAAACACAAATACACACACAATGTTTTCAACACGACAGACTAATAAACCGTGACACATTTTCTCTGTTGGAAAACCCAGGGCATTCGTTCAGTTATCTTGGTACTGCTCAGAGGCATTGAGGGCTTTGTAAGAACCGGTTCCATCGTTGTCCAGGGTTTCGGGGGACAGGGATAAGAGTGAGCTGCAGTCATCCATGCGTACAGGCACGCCCAGTTTAGGGCTGGGCTGGCTGAAGGTTTGAAGCCTGTCGTCTGACAGGGCTGAGGGCACTTGAATCCATTTACATAGTGCTTCTTGCCTGCAGTGGAGGCAGTGTTAATAACCTGATGAAAGTTGGTGTCCTTTATGAGTTAAGGAACAGTGTGCCATTTTAAGAAGCGACAGTTGCGGTAGATCAATGTAGTCCATGGTCGTGTTTGTAAGGGCACACTGTAATAAGACTGTTTCAAAGCATTTTGTAACAGAAAACAACAATGAGCATTAGATAGTCCCTCTCCTTTTTCTTCCATTTTGTGCCTACTGAACACAACCCAGTATTCTGTGAATCCTGTAGGTCAAAGGTCAGAGTAATTGTTACGTATGAATTGGTGTGTGTTTTCTGAGAGAGGTGAAAAATGGGAGTAGGAGGGAATCAATCCAAAGCTTTAGGGGTTTTATTGTGCCTATCTTTCCTGCCGTCCTGCCATAGAGAACACCTTACAGACACTGTGCTTAAGGACAATAAATCAATTGGACGTTGGTAACCACAAACCTAGCTCTGGCTTATATAATAAACACAATAACAAGTCTTTAAAAAAAATGTTACATGGAAATATTCTAGTTTAGTCCAAGTTTAGCCATTTCTATGTTCAAATACCCTGCACGTGGATTTAGATTTTAGGATTTTCGGTTATCACAGTATTCGCACGGTCCAGTCTAGTTCTTTTGTTGGTGGCTTCATCAGTGGCGGTGCTATGTTGAAGCCTGTGTGTTCTTCATTTGAATAGCAGCTAGCTACAGAAACTGTGCCACGGCTGTTGGTAATGCAAGGTAATTGGGAGCACTTTCCTTCTCACTGTACCAGACCGGTTTGTCAAAAACGCAGGGTCCTGCTTTACAAACACAACGGCTAGGAAGAAACAAGGTTTGGCGGGTGGGAGCAAGCCGCACCGAGCCAAATCAAGTCGACTTCTTTTTGTCCATGTATTTACTAGAGCTAAAGAATGGAATCTATTTGAGGAACACATGACTGTGTTCTGTATAGATGACTAAATACTGCAGAGTTTGGGTACACTCTAGATGTCCAGTTCCATGTCAGTGTTTTGGGCTGCTTGGGGCCGGGGTGTTCGCTCTTGATAAGGAACGTGACCTTGTTTTTTTTGTTTTTTCCCCCTATTGCTCCCCTCTTTGGCAGTCTAGCGGGCGGTAGGCGAGGGGTGGGTTGGGCGGCGGGATGGGCTGTGGGGGATGGGGTACGGAGCAGGAGCACTGTGTGTGTGTGTTGGGCGTTTTCTAACTTATCCCAGAATTACTTTCTCCCTGCCAGGCTGACTGTGGCTCTCTAGTCTCTCACCACTGACTCTATAGACTAGTCTCTCACCACTGACTCTATAGACTAGTCTCTCACCACTGACTCTATAGACTAGTCTCTCATCACCGCACCACTGACTCTATAGACTAGTCTCTCATCACCGCCCCACTGACTCTATAGACTAGTCTCTCATAACCGCCCCACTGACTCTATAGACTAGTCTCTCATAACCGCCCCACTGACTCTATAGACTAGTCTCTCATCACCCCACTGACTCTATAGACTAGTCTCTCATCACCCCACTGACTCTATAGACTAGTCTCTCATCACCCCACTGACTCTATAGACTAGTCTCTCACCACCGGCCCCACTGACTCTATAGACTAGTCTCTCATCACCCCACTAATTTGGTATGGTTTTGCACCTTTGTTGCATTAGGGAAATTAATCGTCACACATACAGCCCTGACTCACTTATAAAATACACACACACACTCAGCTGTGCGTACACACAAAACAAGTGCATTTTGGAATCACAGTGCATTTTAGAAGCACAGTTCATATACTGATGCTTTGATAGGTTCCATGGCACCTACCCACAAGCACCTTCCCCAATTCTGGTTGATCCCAGGTGGTCCAATTCACTTAATTGGCAGAAGCACAAAAGTACCATGAAATAATATATGGTAATATGGTAATAATATAAATATTCTGTCATTTTAATTTCATAGTACTTTTTTTTCTCTGTTGTGTTTTAAAATCATTGTGAGATGCCAAGTCATATCTATCAGCCAAGATAGAATCTAATGGACTTTTAAAAAAACTTAAAAATTTTTTTTTTTGCCTTTTTCTCCCCAATTTTGTGGTATCCAATTGTTTAATAGCTACTATCTTGTCTCTTCGCTACAACTCCGTACGGGCTCGGGAGAGACGAAGGTTGAAAGTCATGCGTCCTCTGATACACAACCCAACCAAGCCGCACTGCTTCTTAACACAGCGCGCAACCAACCCGGAAGCCAGCCACACCAATGTGCCACCAATGTGGTTAGCGTGCACTGCGCTATTAGGTCCAGCAATTGCCTATTCAAACACTAAAGGAGACGTTCAATAATTACGTATTCAAAATATAAAAAATTCCCAACCTTGCCAATGCGTAAGCAAAGCATGTCCTATGCAATTTTTAGTCACTGTCTGAGTGCTGTGCTTGTAATGATTAGAAATTAGCTTTTCAAAGACCGTTTGGCTGACTTGTCACCTTGGATAAGATAAACACAGAAAGTAGTTTGACTGGGGAGAGGTGGTAATTGTGATCAATAACCAAATAATAATAATGAGAATACACACTAGGGTCGTCCCTGACAACAACAAAAAATCTTGGTTGACCGTAAGCAGTCTGTTCTTCCAACCAATCAAATTTTTTAAACTTGTATTTTTCACACACAGTTGAAGTCAGAAGTTTACATACACTTAGGTTGGAGTCATTAAAACTAGTTGCTCCTACCCTCTACTTTTTTGAACATTTTGTTAAAAATCGCGCAACATTTCAGCGCCCTGCTACTCATGCCAGGAATATAGTACGTTCATATGGTTAGAATGTGTGGATAGGAAACCCTCGGACGTTTTTAAAACTGGTTAAATCACGACTGTGGCTATAACATAACGTGTGCGTTACATCGGAAAGCGCAGGAAAACCTGATCACAGAAAATGGAAATAAATATCCTTGCGCCACTTCCAGCAATTGTTAACAGTGAGCCGAATTAGATAAGACCGAGCATTCAACTCCCACAGCATCCCCATGTTGTCTAGAGTCTTGTGAATTGAATCATCTTTGATTCTTGGTTGAACCGAAACAGGGGCACCACTTACCTCCGGTCTCCGCCCAGATGATTCCGGAAGAGCTCTCTCGTGAAATTTTTTCCAAGACGACAGCTAATGATTTTTACATCGCCTACGGATGATTTTTATCGCTTATTAACGTTTACTAATACCTAAAGTAGCATTACAAACGTATTTCGAAGTGTTTTGTGAAAGTTTATCGTCTACTTTTTGAATTAAAAAAAATGACGTTACGTTGTGAAATCGCTGTTTTTTTCGTTTATCACACAGTCTACATATAACGATATCTTGGCTTTATATGGCCCGATTTAATCGAAATAAAGACCCAATAGTGTTTATGGGACATCTAGGAGTGCCAACAAAGAAGATGGTGAAAGGTAATGACTGTTTTCTATTTTATTGTGCGGTTTGTGTAACGCCGAAATGCTAATTATTTTGTTTACGTCCCCTGCTGTGCTTTTGTGTTGTAGTGTATTGGTGCATGCTATCAGATAATAGCTTCTCATGCTGTCGCCGAAAAGCATTTTAAAAATCTGACTCGTTGCCTGGATTCACAACGAGTGTAGCTTTAATTTGATACCCTGCATGTGTATTTTAATGAACTTTTGAGTTTTAACTAATACTATTAGCATTTAGCGTAGCGCATTTGCATTTCCAGAGCTCTAGTTGGGACGCAAGCGTCCCAAGTAGAAGCAAGAGGTTAAAAAGTCATTTTTCAACCACTCCACAAATTTCTTGTTAACAAATTATAGTTTTGGAAAGTCAATAAAGACATCTACTTTGTGCATGACACAAGTAATTTTTCCAATAATTGTTTACAGACAGATTATTTCACTTATAATTCAATGTAATACAATTCCAGTGGGTCAGTTTACAACATACACTAAGTTGACTGTGCCTTTAAACAACTTGGAAAATTCCAGAAAATGATGTCATGGCTTTAGAAGCTTCTGATAGGCTAATTGACATCATTTGAGTCAATTGGAGATGTACCTGTGGATGTATTTCAAGGCCTATCGTCAGACTCCGTGCATCTTTGCTTGACATCATGGGAACATCAAAAGAAATCAGCAGCTTCATCCTTGGGAGAAATTTCCAGAAGGCTGAAGGTACCACACTCATCTGTATAAATAATAGTACGCAAGTATAAACCTCATGTGACCACGCAGCCGTCATACCACTCAGGAAGGAGACATATTCTGTCTCCTAGAGATGAATGTACTTTGGTGCAAAAAGTGCAAATCAATCCCAGAACAACAGCAAAGGACCATAGTAAAACGAGTCCTATATCGACATAACCTGAAAGACCGCTCAGCAAGGATGAAGCCACTACTCCAAAACCACCATAAAAAATCCAGACTATGGTTTGCAACTGCACATGGGGACAAAGATCATACTTTTTGGAGAAATGTCCTTGGTCAGATGAAACAAAAATAGAAATGTTTGGCCATAATTACCATCATTATGTTTGGAGGATAAAGGGGGAGGCTTGCAAGCCGAAGAACACCATCCCAACTGTGAAGCACGGGGTGGAAGCATCATATTGTGGGGGTGCTTTGCTGCAGGAGGGACTGGTGCACTTCACAAAATAGATGGCATCATAAGGTAGGAAAATGATGTGGATATATTAAAGCAACATCTCAAGACATCAGTCAGGAAGATAAAGCTTGGTCGCAAATGGGTCTTCCAAATGGAAAATGACCCCAAGCATACTTCCAAAGTTGTGACAAAATGGCTTAAGGACAACAAAGTCAAGGTATTGAAGTGGCCATCACAAAGCCCTGACCTCAATCCCATAGAAAATGTGTGGGCAGAACTGAAAAATCGTGTACGAGCAAGGAGGCCTACAAACCCGACTCAGTTACACCAGCTCTGTCAGGAGGAATGGGCCAAAATTCATCCAACTTATTGTGGGAAGCTTGTGGAAGGCTACCCGAAATGTTTGATCCAAGTTAAACTATATTAAAGGCAATGCTACCAAATACTAATTGAGTGTTTGTAAACTTCTGACTCACTGGGAATGTGATGAAATAAATAAAGCTGAAACAAATGATTCTCTCTACTATTATTCTGACATTTCACATTCTTAAAATGAAGTGGTGATCCTGACTAACCTAAAACGAAATGTTTGGGATTAAAAACTTAGTTTAAATGTAATTGGCTAAGGTGTATGTAAACTTCTGACTTCAAGTGTATGTGTATATATATATATTATATATATATATATATATATATATATGTCTCTGTGTTTTAATAAAATCATCCATATGCATTGAGCTTGTTTGATACTTTAAGCTTACTGTTTGATGAAATAAGACAGAAATGACTCGAGGGAGCCAGAGCTCTAGATAACCAGGGAAGAAAATATATCCCGAAGTTGCTGGTAATAAATAAATAAACGAGTCGTCATCAACCCTTCTGATGTGGAATGCCGATATATCTTACCATTTCTACTGATCTGCGTGACAGTTATGGTTTTCATATACACATTTTTGCCGAACAGTTTCATTTATGATAACTTCTTCATATCTCAAAATCAATGTCATGTGGTTAATCACAATGCTATCTAAATAAAAAAAATGATACATACTAAAAAAGTAATTTCTATTGCCATTTATGTAAAAATAGCCTACACAAAGCCAACAAATAAAAACATTGCAGCCTGCAGGTAGAAAACATCCTGATTTTAATATAAATATCCTATAATTCACATTGGCTACACATGGCCTGTCTGCAACCAACTTGAAACATTGTATCAACAATTAACTTGGGTCCAGCTGAAGCTTGAGCTAGCTAACTTGCAACATTGTTTAAAATACTTTGGGCCCTCAGTTTCCTGCCCAGTGAGCTCGGGACGTACACAGCTGTAGGGTATTTACGCAAGGGATAAGAAGCAGTGCTTGACTTTGGCAGAAGCTCACCGGAGAGGAGTGCCGACACCTCAAATGTTCTACTGCTTGAGCTCCTGTTCCTCTTTATAGAATATTAACTCAAAAGTATTGAGGAGCTCCTGCACCTAAATATAAACAGTACTAGCACCCAAAATGAGTACCAAAACATATTTCAGTTCAAGTCAAGCACTGATGAGAAGTAATCAGGTAGGCCTATTTTATGACTTTTCCACTGAATCAGAGCATAGCATTTTCCCCTTCACTCTGAGTTGTTATCGAAAGGGAGAGAGCTGGAAAGATTTTTCAAGTACATTGAGGAACTATTGTCATTCTCAATGGATGTAAAAACAGACTTTGTTTGCCTGCTGTTTGAGGTGAAGAAAGCATTACTTTAGGAAGCTCCACGGGTCATTAGTGGTTGTGCGTTAAGCCAATCAGAAATTCTATCAGACATCCCCAAATGGCCACATTAATATACCTACATTTGCATGCAGGCCATGTAGCCTAGAGGGCTATTTCTATGCGTATTCATGCTTACTCAGCATTGACAGGAGCGCTTCAAACAAAAGACTATGACTAAATTGACAATTCGTAAATAGAATGAAATAAACCAAAACTTGTTTCTCACAAGTGTCGCAGCATAGGTTGTGGGTTCTGCAAACAAAATGTCCACTCTGACAATGAGAACGGCAAAAGACTGGAATAATATGTTGAAAGCATTAACATAAATTACCATAACAAAACAAACATTGTAGATTAGGAATTAACGGTAAATGTACTACTGGCGATGTATGTAAAGGGGAATTGATAGACGCTAACAATCAAATGCAAACAATTCACACAATGTTATGAAACAATGACTGTGCACAAATTGTCAGAAGAGAGCACATTCTAGAGAAGTGCATTGTGCATCTGGGTACTGCATGGTTAATCTGATGTCTGCATTGGCTGTGTAGCATTTATGGTGATAAGCCTTCTCAGAAATCAGGGCACTCATACTTCTTGTGCTTTGCTGAGCAGTGCAAAGCTGTGGTGAAGGAAATTGTCAAGGAAGTGAGTTTTTGTGCTTTCTACAGGATGCACCGCCCCCACCTACAGTCAACCAATCATGTCAATGCAGAGCCATACAGAGCCCTCCACACTGTTGTAACAGTTGGGAGGAGCATGGCGATGCGGTATGGAGCTCGATTTGGTCTCTGGAGGCTCCGCAATTGCGTCGCACCCTCCATATGGAGCCTCCGACCACATTTTCAGATAAATTGGCTCTGTCTAGGCCTCCGCAATGGATTAGTTCACTGAGATGGGTGCATATATGTAGATGTTTTTGTCATTTAGAAATGTTCTTGACAGAAAAGCACCCCCCCCCCTGTTAAAATAACATCAAATTGATCAGAAATGCAGTGTAGACATTGTTAATGTTCTAAATTACTATCGTAGCTGGAAACGGCTGATTTTTAATGGAAGCCCAGCATCCTGGAGTCTTCTCTTAACTGTTGACCTTGAGACGGGTGTTTTGCGGGTACTATTTAATGAAACTGCCAGTTGAGGACCTGTTTCTCAAACTAGATACTTTAAAGTTCTTGTCCTCTTGCTCAGTTGTGCACCGGGGCCTCCCTTTCCTTTCTATTCTGGTTAGGGCCAGTTTGCACTGTTCTGTGAAGGGAGTAGTACACAGTGTTGTACGAGATCTTCAGTTTCTTGGCAATTTCTCGCATGGAATAGCCTTGGTTCTGAGAAATGGACTGACGAGTTTCAGAAGAAAGGTCTTTGTTTCTGGCCATTTTGAGCCTGTAATCGAACCCACAAATGCTGATGCTCCAGACACTCAATGAGTCTAAGAAGGCCAGTTTTATTGCAACACAACAGTTTTCAGCTGTGCTAACATAATTGCAAAAGGGTTTTCTAATGATCAATTTGCCTTTTAAAATTATAAACTTGGATTAGCTAACACAACGTGCCATTGGAACACAGGCGAGATGGTTGCTGATAATGGGCCTCTGTACGCCTATGTAGATATTCCATAAAAAAATCTGCCGTTTCCAGCTACAATACATTTACAACATTAGCCATGTCTACTCTGTATTTCTGATCAATTTGATGTTATCTTAATGGGGAAAAAATGTTGTTTTTCTTTCAAAAACAAGGACATTTCTAAGTGACCCCAAACCTTTGAACGGTAGTGTGTGTCTGTGTGTCTAAAGTTTTAGAACACCTACTCATTCCAGGATTTCTTTATTTTGGCTATTTTCTAAATTGTAAATAATGGTGAAGACATCAAAACTATGAAGTAACACATGGAATCATATAGTAACCAAAAAATGTTAAAGAAATCCAAATATATTTGAGATTCTTCAAATAGCCACTCTTTGCCTTGATGACAGCTTTGTACACTCTTGGAATTCTCTCAACCAGCTTCACCTGGACTGCTTTTCCAACTGTCTTGAAGGAGTTCCCACATATATGCCGAGCACTTGTTGGCTTCTTTTCCTTCACTCTGTGGTCCAACTCATCCCAAGCCATCTAAAAACAATTTTGGGACTCAATGAAAACAACAGTGGCTGTAATAATTTATACTGCATGATCTTATTTTATTATTCACATAAGGATATATCAAGTTATTATTATTACCCCTTTGTACACCAAGAGTGACATTTTGCAAAAGCAAATGGCAGTGAGCTAACCAACCATAACATTTCAAATAGACCGGATGTATGGCATATTATCCAATCGGCCAAAAATGTCACCATCTCTTGAACATTTCTAAACACCAAATTTGTAAAAAATATATATATTTTTTAAAGTATTCAGACTCTGTGATTACAGCCTTGAAACTTCTTTGACCCTACAAGCTTGGCACACCTGTATTTGGGGTATTTCTCCCATTCTTCTCTGCAGATCCTCTCAAGCTCTGTCAGGTTGGATGGGGAGCATTGCTGCACAGCTATTTTCAGGTCTCCAGAGATGTTCGATCGGGTTCAAGTCTGTGCTCCGGCTGGGCCACTCAAGGACATTCAGAGACTTGTCCCTAAGCCACTCCTGCTTTGTCTTGGCTGTGTGCTTCGGGTCATTGTCCTGTTGAGGCTAAGGTTTACCTTGCAATCTGAGGTCCTGAGCGCTCTGGATCAGGTTTTCATCAAGGATCTCTCTGTACTTTGCTCCGTTCAGCTTTCCCTCGATTCTGACTAGTCTCAGAGTCCCTACCACTGAAAAACATCCCCACAGCATGATGCTCCCACCATCATGCTTCACCGTAGGGATGGTGCCAGGTTTCCTCCAGACGTGACGCTTGGCATTCAGGCCAAAGAGTTCAATCTTGGTTTTCATCAGTTTTTCTCATGGTCTGAGAGTCCTTTAGGTGCCTTTTGGCAAACTCCGAGCATGTGCCTTTTACTGAAGAGTGGCTTCCATCTGACCACTCTACCATAAAGGCCTGAAGTGTTGTGGAGTGTTGCAGAGACTGTTGTCCTTCTGGATGGTCCACCCATCTCCACAGGAACTCTGGAGCTCTGTCAGTGACCATCAGGTTCATGGTTACCTCCCTGACCAAGGCCCTTCTCCCCCGATTGCTCAGTTTGGCCCGGGCAGCCAGCTCTAGGAAGAGTCTAGGTGGTTCTTAACTTATTCCATTTAAGAATGGTGGAGGCCACTGAGTTCTTGGGAACCTTCAATGCTGCAGAAATGTTTTGGTACCCTTCCTGTTTTTGCTTTGTCATTATGGTGTGTGTGTGTGTGTGTGTGTGTGTGTGTGTGTGTAGATTTGATTATTTATATTTAATCCATTTTAGAATAAGGCTGTAACAAAATGTGGAAAAAGTCAAGGGGTCTTAGTACTTTCCGACTGCACTGTAGAAAACATTCAATATCATGAACTAACTGCACCAGTGTTTTTTAGTATTTTTCTTGTTGCAACCTAAGGAGCCTATAAAACGTCTTGATAGAAAGTGGATTGCTTAGTTCATGGCTGCAGAGGGATATTATGTGAATAGTCATTGACCCTCCGATGAAAGGTCTAATGCAGATAATGTACACTGTGTTATGGCGTTCCATGCATATCATCATTGCCCCTTTCCCAACACAATAGATGAATTCAAGTCAGTGTGCCGCAGCCTGCCTAGTGTCCTTTTGTCCAGGATGGTTACCATAGAAATATAATTCCTAAAACGGACATTCCATTCAAGTCGATGTTCGGTGATGGGTAGTAATTATATTTCTATACTATGCTGTCAACGCCACACAGCAGACAGACACACATAAACACGGGGGGAGGGGGGTCCTTTATTGGTTGTCATAGCGACTTACCCCCCCTTCTAAGACTATGCATTTATTGGAGGAAAACATGCAGTGGAAGGCAGAGATTTGTGTTCATTTGTTGTGCTGACTTCAGGAATGGATGTCTGGTTTTGGGGAGACAAATTCAAATGTACAGCATATTTCCCGATTCACAATGGTGTTATTTCTTATTGGAATATTCTTGTTCTCATTGTCACAACTAAGATGCATTATTTCCCATTATTTCATTTTGAGAGATGCAGCCCCCACTGTAAAATGATTCCCTAGCCTTATCCCCCTGGTCGCATAACAACTAGGACATTTGGCCCATGGCCAGAGTAGATAGAAACCTGTCTGGTACAGGACAGGTGGTGCAGAGCTATTGATTGAGTCTGGAGGTGTAGTAGCTCTTCTTAGTTCAGGTCTTTTATAGGTTTTGATTCTGAATGGTGCTGAGCATCAACACATTGTCCCTCAGCCTTCTGCAGAATTCTGTCTTTGCCGTGCTCTGTGTTTGTCTCTCCTCAGCCTTCTGCAGAATTCTGTCTTTGCTCTGTGTTTGTCCCTCCTCAGCCTTCTGCAGAATTCTGTCTTTGCTCTGTGTTTGTCTCTCCTCAGCCTTCTGCAGAATTCTGTCTTTGCCGTGCTCTGTGTTTGTCTCTCCTCAGCCTTCTGCAGAATTCTGTCTTTGCTCTGTGTTTGTCTCTCCTCAGCCTTCTGCAGAATTCTGTCTTTGCCGTGCTCTGTGTTTGTCTCTCCTCAGCCTTCTGCAGAATTCTGTCTTTGCTCTGTGTTTGTCTCTCCTCAGCCTTCTGCAGAATTCTGTCTTTGCCGTGCTCTGTGTTTGTCTCTCCTCAGCCTTCTGCAGAATTCTGTCTTTGCTCTGTGTTTGTCTCTCCTCAGCCTTCTGCAGAATTCTGTCTTTGCCGTGCTCTGTGTTTGTCTCTCCTCAGCCTTCTGCAGAATTCTGTCTTTGCCGTGCTCTGTGTTTGTCTCTCCTCAGCCTTCTGCAGAATTCTGTCTTTGCTCTGTGTTTGTCTCTCCTCAGCCTTCTGCAGAATTCTGTCTTTGCCGTGCTCTGTGTTTGTGCTTGTCCCTTGACAACCAGCCTGTGCTCGGCATACGCTTCCGACGAATGTCGGCCAGTACCCCCCCCCCCAAAAAAAAACAAGACCAATATGTCTGCCTACCAGATCAATTTGAATGTATTTTTCAGATGCAAGAGGGCCAGATGCTGTTTGACTATCCCAAAGCTGTTTTACCCATCTCAAAGAGAAAAACCCCGAAAACAAAAAATAGCTGCCTATCTGACATTGATTTGTGTCTTTTATTTTTCAGATGGAAGATGGCCACACACTGTATGACTACAACGTGGGTCTGAACGATATCGTCCAGCTGCTTATCCGTTCCCAAGCGGGGGACGCTCCAGACAGTCCTCTCGTCATCTCCCCTGTCGTCAGCCCCAAGGAGTGTGACACAATGCCCCCCACCACCCCCAACACTACGACTGGTGCAGCTACCACCCCCTCTAAACCTACCACCGTGACCCCAACACTTACCCCCAAACCCACCACAGTCAACAACAACACAACCACCACTGGCGACACCAGTACTACCACCAACATCAGTACAACTACCAGTAAGAAGACGGGTATCACCAGTGATCCCAATAACAACGGAGACGAGTCTTCTTCTGGTCCATCGGCACCACTGGAGAAGCACGACAATCAGCCATCAACCTCTACACGTCCCTTCCTCATAGACGCGGGAATTGGGGTGTTCAAGGTAAAAGAGAAATAACTTGTGGTACAATTTTCTCTCAGGTTGATTCATTTGTGGTTTGTGTACGAAAGGCTGTGGGATAATATGCTATAGAATAAGAATATAATTAAGCAAAAAGGCCCGGGGGGTGGACACAATGCGTCATGCCTGATTGAGGCCTTTGCCGTGGTATATTGGTCATATACCCAAAGCCCTGAGGTGCCTTACTGTTATTATAAACTTATTACCAACGTAAAAATTGTTAGAACTGCCTCCCGGTGGCGCAGTGGTCTAAGGCACTGCATCGCAGTGCTAGCTGTGCCACCAGAGACTCTGGGTTCGATCCCAGGCACTGTCGCAGCCGGCCGCGACCGGGAGGCCCATGGGGCAGCGCACAATTGGCCTAGCATCGTCTGGGTTAGGGAGGGTTTGGCCGGCAGGATATCCTTGTCTAGTGACTCCTGTGTCGGGCTGGGCGCAGTGCGGGCTGGGCGCAGTGCATGCTGACCAGGTACACATTGGTGCGGCTGGCTTCTATTCTACTATAGCTCAGCTGGTTAGAGAGAGAGCATTCACAACTACTATAGCTCAGCTGGTTAGAGAGCATTCACAACTCTACTATAGCCCAGCTGGTTAAAGAGAGATTATTCACAACTACTATAGCTCAGCTGGTTAGAGAGAGAGCATTCACAACTCTACAAAATCTCAGCTGGTTAGAGAGCGAGCATTCACAACTCTAGCTCAGCTGGTTATAGAGAGAGCATTCACAACTCTACTATAGCTGAGCTGGTTATATAGAGAGCATTCACAACTCCACCATAGCTCAGCTGGTTAGAGAGAGAGCATTCACAACTACTATAGCTCAGCTGGTTAGAGAGAAAGCATTCACAACTCTACTATAGCTTAGTTGGTTATAGAGAGAGCATTCACAACTACTATAGCTCAGCTGGTTAGAGAGAGCATTCACAACTACTATAGCTCAGCTGGTTAGAGAGAGCATTCACAACTCTACTATAGCTCAGCTGGTTAGAGAGAGCATTCACAACTACTATAGCTCAGCTGGTTATAGAGAGAGCATTCACAACTCTACTATAGCTGAGCTGGTTATATAGAGAGCATTCACAACTCTACTATAGCTTAGTTGGTTATAGAGAGAGCATTCACAACTACTATAGCTCAGCTGGTTAGAGAGAGCATTCACAACTACTATAGCTCAGCTGGTTAGAGAGAGCATTCACAACTACTATAGCTCAGCTGGTTAGAGAGAGAGCATTCACAACTCTACTGGTTAGAGAGAGAGAGCATTCACAACTCTACTGGTTAGAGAGAGAGAGCATTCACAACTCTACTGGTTAGAGAGAGAGAGCATTCACAACTCTATTATAGCTTAGTTGGTTAGAGAGAGAGAGCATTCACAACTCTACTATAGCTCAGCTGGTTATAGAGAGCATTCACAACTCTACTATAGCTCAGCTGGTTATAGAGAGCATTCACAACTCTACTATAGCTCAGCTGGTTATAGAGAGCATTCACAACTCTACTATAGCTCAGCTGGTTATAGAGAGCATTCACAATTTAGGAGATACTGAAATATGTTTTGTTGTTAATTTCCTTCATGGCAATGGTACACCAGCAGCTGGTCATGCGGCCTCATTTCACCACCTTTTCCCCTTTGCATTGCTGTGGTTTGGGCCCACATGCCTGTGGTAGTTTGAATTGGCAGCCATGTCTCAACTCCCTCAGCGATCTGAACTCCATCTCCATAGTGACCGGCCGGCCAGGACACAGTGCTCAGGAGTGTTTAGCTACTGTAGCAGGTCCAGTGGTGTGGGTGCCAGTCAGGGGTCTGTCTGGCTGACTGGTGTGTGTGAGGTGGCTGGGTTGCTTTTATCTGTCCTATTTCACATGTGTGAATTGGAAATGTGTTTTTTTTTTTTGCATATCTCCCCGAGTCACCCTTGGAGAATGGGGTCACAGCCAGGGGAGGTTGATATATTGTTATGGGTCCTTATTCACAAAGCGTCTCAGAGTGGGAGTTATGCTATAGGATCAGTGTAGCCTTTTAGATCATAATGAATAGGATTTATATGGACGGGGGGTGGGGGGGGCGTCATACAACGGACCTCCTGTTCTGATAAGCGTTTTGAATACTGGCCCTGTACTCAAATGTCCCTGTTGAGTGATGTCTGGATGGGACTGTACCTCGTCTTTTACCTCATGGTATGTTGCTCTACAAATTTAATCTCCCCTAGGCCTAGAATCAGATAACAGGTTCTAGAAGCCATATTACTATGGAACAAATGGTTGCTAGGAATTTCTCTTGGTATTTTTTATTATTCATACTCACTTACAGTAAATGGTGGAGCTGCTACGTTTTGATGGACATGTCCTGTTCACAGTTAACACCAAAGCCAAGCTGCCGTGAGCCTAAAGATGCCTTGTAGACCCAAGCTCAGAGACACACTATACCCAGAGCCCAGCCCTGAGAGAGGGCCTGCCGCTGGTGAACCACAGCGGCTGTAAAAGATATGTGCTGGAACATGGACAGGACAGTCTCTTGGCTCAATGCTTATAGCGCCATCAAGGAGATGACTGCAGCTGTGTTTTCAGTTCCAAAAGTATGTGGACGCCTGCTCGTGGAACATCTCATTCCAAAATCATGGGCATTAATATGGAGTTGGTCCTCCCTTTGCTGCTATAACAGCCTCCACTCTTCTGGGAAGCCTTTCCACTAGATGTTGGAACATTGTTGCGGGGACTTGCTTCCATTCAGCCACAAAAGCATTAGTGAGGTCTGGCACTGATGTTGGGTCAATTAGGCCTGGCTCACAGTCGGCTTTCCAATTCATCCCAAAGGTGTTCGATGGGGTTTAGGTCAGGGCTCTGTGCAGGCCAGTCAAGTTCTTCCACACCGATCTCGACAAACCATTTCTGTATGGACCTCGCTTTGTGCACGGGGGCATTGTCCATGCTGAAATAAGAATACAATGGGTGTAGATCTTACTGTGAAATAGTTACAATCCCTTAACCAACAATTTAGTTTCAAGAAAATAGTTTAAAAAATATTTACTAAATAAACTAAAGTAAAATAATTAGGTGGGTGGGTGGGTAAGTAGGTAGGTAGGTGTAAAGTGACTGCATATCTAATAAACAGAGAGTAGCAGCAGTGTAAAAACAAAGGGTAGGGGTGGTGTCAATGCAAATAGTCTGGGTGGCCATTTGATGAATTGTTCAGCATTCTTATGGCTTGGATATAGAGGCTGATAAGGAGCCTTTTGGACATTGACTTGGATGTCATTGTATGCTGTAGTGTTAAAATCAAATCAAATTTAATTTGTCACATACACATGGTTAGCAGATGTTAATGCGAGTGTAGCGAAATGCTTGTGCTTCTAGTTCCGACAATGCAGTAATAACCAACAAGTAATCTAACTAACAGTTCCAAAACTACTGTCTTATACACAGTGTAAGGGGATAAAGAATATGTACATAAAGATATATGAATGAGTGATGGTACAGAGCAGCATAGGCAAGATACAGTAGATGGTATCAAGTACAGTATATACATATGAGATGAGTATGTAAACAAAGTGGAATAGTTAAAGTGGCTAGTGATACATGTATTACATAAGGATGCAGTAGATGATATAGAGTACAGTATATACGTATGCATATGAGATGAATAATGTAGCGTATGTAACATTATATTAGGTCGCATTATTTAAAGTGGCTAGTGATATATTTGACATCATTTCCCATCAATTCCCATTATTAAAGTGGCTGGAGTTGAGTCAGTGTCAGTGTGTTGGCAGCAGCCACTCAATGTTAGTGATGGCTGTTTAACAGTCTGATGGCCTTGAGATAGAAGCTGTTTTTCAGTCTCTCGGTCCCAGCTTTGATGCACCTGTACTGACCTCGCCTTCTGGATGATAGCGGGGTGAACCGGCAGTGGCTCGGGTGGTTGTTGTCCTTGATGATCTTTATGGCCTTCCTGTAACATCGGGTGGTGTAGGTGTCCTGGAGGGCAGGTAGTTTGCCCCCGGTGATGCGTTGTGCAGACCTCACTACCCTCTGGAGAGCCTTACGGTTGTGGGCGGAGCAGTTGCCGTACCAGGCGGTGATACAGCCTGCCAGGATGCTCTCGATTGTGCATCTGTAGAAGTTCTTCAGCCTCCTGAGGTTGAAGAGGCGCTGCTGCGCCTTCTTCACGATGCTGTCTGTGTGAGTGGACCAATTCAGTTTGTCTGTGATGTGTATGCCGAGGAACTTAAAACTTGCTACCCTCTCCACTACTGTTCCATCGATGTGGATAGGGGGGTGTTCCCTCTGCTGTTTCCTGAAGTCCACAATCATCTCCTTAGTTTTGTTGACGTTGAGTGTGAGGTTATTTTCCTGACACCACACTCCGAGGGCCCTCACCTCCTCCCTGTAGGCAGTCTCGTCGTTGTTGGTAATCAAGCCTACCACTGTTGTGTCGTCCGCAAACTTGATGATTGAGTTGGAGGCGTGCGTGGCCACGCAGTCGTGGGTGAACAGGGAGTACAGGAGAGGGCTCAGAACGCACCCTTGTGGGGCCCCAGTGTTGGGGATCAGCGGGGTGGAGATGTTGTTGCCTACCCTCACCACCTGGGGCGGCCCGTCAGGAAGTCAGTACCCAGTTGCACAGGGCGGGGTCGAGACCCAGGGTCTCGAGCTTGATGACGAGCTTGGAGGGTACTATGGTGTTGAATGCCGAGCTGTAGTCGATGAACAGCATTCTCACATAGGTATTCCTCTTGTCCAGATGGGTTAGGGCAGTGTGCAGTGTGGTTGAGATTGCATCGTCTGTGGACCTATTTGGGCGGTAAGCAAATTGGAGTGGGTCTAGGGTGTCAGGTAGGGTGGAGGTGATATGGTCCTTGACTAGTCTCTCAAAGCACTTCATGATGACTGAAGTGAGTGCTACGGGCGGTAGTCGTTTAGCTCAGTTACCTTAGCTTTCTTGGGAACAGGAACAATGGTGGCCCTCTTGAAGCATGTGGGAACAGCAGACTGGTATAGGGATTGATTGAATATGTCCGTAAACACACCGGCCAGCTGGTCTGCGCATGCTCTGAGGGCGCGGCTGGGGATGCCGTCTGGGCCTGCAGCCTTGCGAGGGTTAACACGTTTAAATGTCTTACTCACCTCGGCTGCAGTGAAGGAGAGTCCGCATGTTTTCGTTGCAGGCCGTGTCAGTGGCACTGTATTGTCCTCAAAGCGGGCAAAAAAGTTATTTAGTCTGCCTGGGAGCAAGACATCCTGGTCCGTGACTGGGCTGGTTTTCTTCTTGTAGTCCGTGATTGACTGTAGACCCTGCCACATACCTCTTGTGTCTGAGCCGTTGAATTGAGATTCTACTTTGTCTCTATACTGACGCTTAGCTTGTTTGATAGCCTTGCGGAGGGAATAGCTGCACTGTTTGTATTCGGTCATGTTACCAGTCACCTAAGATTTCCCTTCACTGGAACTAAGGGGCCCGAACCATGAAAAACAGCCCCGGACCATTATTCCTCCTCCACCAAACTTTACAGTTAGCACTATACATTCGGGCAGGTAGCGTTCTCCTGGCATCCACCAAAACCCAGATTAGTCCGTCGGACTGCCAGATGGTGAAGCCTGATTCATCCCTCCCGAGAACGCGTTTCCACTGTTCCAGAGTCCAATGATGGTGAGCTTTACACCACTCCAGCCGACCCTTGGCATCGCACATGGTGATCTTAGGCTTGTGTGGCTGAACAGCCATGGAAACCCATTTCATGAAGCTCCCGACGAACAGTCATTGTGTTGATGTTGCTTCCAGAGTCCGTTTGGAACTCGGTAGTGAGTATTGCAACCGAGGACAGACATTTTTTACGTGCCATGAGCTTCACCACCTGGTGGTCCCGTTCTGTGAGCTTGTGTGGCCCACCTCTTCGTGGCTGAGCCGTTGTTGCTCCTAGACGTTTCCACTTCACAATAACAGCACTTACAGTTGACCGGGGCAGCTCTAGCAGGGCAGACATTTGATGAAACTGACTTGTTGGAAAGGTGACATTCAATGGCGGTGTCACTTTTGAAAGCCACTGAGCTCTTCAGTAAGGCCATTCTGTTGCCAATGTTTGTCTATGGAGATTGCATGGCTGTGTGCTTGATTTCATACACCTGTCAGCAACGGGTGTGGCTGAAATAGCCAAATAGCCACAAACTTTTGGCATTGTAGTGTACTAACAGGATTACTTAAACACTCAAATGTACCATTGTGCACTCTGACTCACTGTCTAATAAATAGCATATTTTATTATATTATGACTAATGATGGAGATGACTGAACAGCAAAGAGGTTTACTCGGTAGATAAAACTGATGAGGTAAGCACACTCACACATAATGAACAGGAAGTAGTATATGTATTGTATTACGTAGAGTGAACAGGAAGTAGTAGCTCTACTTCCTGTTCATTATGTGTGAGTGTGCTTACCTCATCATTAAGAAAACTTAATGTGAACAGAAAACACCAAAAATCTGCTTAACTTTGATACTGCTACTGAGACGGAGTACAGTAGTAGTGATTTCTCTGAAAGCTAACGTTCGTTTTAGTTTGTTCGTGTTCAGGGTACCTGTATTATTGATGTGCTACTGTTTTTGGTGAGACTTGTAGTTTAAGATTTAAATGTACTCAAACCCAGCAGGTAAGGTCTCTGTAGTGTTGTGGTGTCTCCCTTGTAGTGTGTTTTCCTATATTTTTATTTTTAATCCCAGCCCCCATCCCTGTAAGAGGCCTTTTGCGTTTTGGTAGGCCGTCATTGTAAGTAAGAATTTGTTCTTAACTGACTTTCTTTTTTTTCTTTTTTACCTTTATTTAACTAGGCAAGTCAGTTAAGAACAAATTCTTATTTTCAATGACGGCCTAGGAACAGTGGGTTTAACTGCCTGTTCAGGGGCAGAACGACAGATTTGCACCTTGTCAGCTCGGGGGTTTGAACTTGCAACCTTCCGGTTACTAGTCCAACGCTCTAACCACTAGGCGACTTGCCTAGTTAAATAAATATAATAAAAAAATTGGCGTGTGGCCCAGAGGATGTCCCTGTCAATTAGCAGTCCCCATTGGCCTGTAGAGATGAACATGTCTGCTTTCACTATCCGTCTCTCCTGGAGCTGATGACAGGACCACATGAAAACAGCAGCCTGACTGAAGGCTCTGTCTGATTCTCATGTAGATGTGAATTAATATGGAAAGGTACAAGCTTTGTCCTTTATAAACAGGCTGGTGGGTTTTGGAGACTAGCATTGGAGTCGATTCCATTTAAATTCAGGAATTTGATTTACTTCCTGAGTTGAAATTGACTTGACCCCCCCCAAAAACCCACTGTCCCTCCCAGACTAACCCTAACTCAGCTCTTTAATTCAAGGACTTTACAACGATGTCTGATACTTTATATTCTGCATCTGTACAAGGCTGAGATCTGGATTGATGGTCTCTTGATGCGTTCTCGGTTTGTTTTATGATGCATAACGTTGTTAGCTAATAGAGTTAGCCGCTCAGGGTGATGTCACTGTTCTGGAATGTTCATCAGTTCTGGAATCTTCATCCGTGAGTTCTTCAGTGAGTGTTTGTTGAGCGGCAAAGCGGGGACAGAGAACCTCCATCCACTGTAGCCACGATACACATTGTAGATATGCTCAGAGGTCCCAGACAGCATGTTGTTGGCCTTGCCCCTCCCTGTCTCCTAGCTCTGTTATGCATGTGAGCTGCTCATGTCCCGTATACTGAGGCAAGGGCGGCGCATTTATAGCATAGTCAATGGTGTTTAGCTAACACACTGGAGACAGCGTGTCTCTCATTTTGTCGCTAATCATGAACTTTTTCTTTCGTCAAAACTGTCCATTGCCCAAGTAACTGAGGATTATTTTTCTCCACTTTGTTTGTTCATGATGTCAACAAAAGTAAAAAGGCTTTGACTTATAGGAAGACCTTTTCTTTGAACATTTCATTACTATCCTTGAAATGTCCCGTGAGTCTGTTGCTTTGTTTACCCACAAACCTGTTATTGCTTTCATCAGTACTCAAAGCCAGCTGCACTCTGCACATCCATTCATTTTAAATGTACGTGTGCATTTTATTCATAGTTGAAAGGTAAACTCAATTTTCTGTTTATTTTTCTCCTTTCAGATAAAGGAGTTGGTGGACTGCAGGGACATAAGCATCGGTGCCTGGTTTGAAGCCTGCATCGACAACGTGTCACTCAGCCCAAAGGGACAGAACAGCACCAGTAAAGCTCCTACAGCAGGGAAGGTTGGCAGGCCTAGCAAAAGGACGAACGGCAAGCTTGAGACAGAGCCGGGCCAAGGCCAAAGCCACCTCTCCTCCTCAGACAATAATAATAATAATGGGAATAATTCTACTTCTGTGTTGAACTCTGACAGTATTGGGCCAGGGGCTGGGCCCTCCACCTCTCAAACAGACTATACTGCCACAGACAAAGAGAAGGAGGATGTGACGTACCACATCAGATATGATGAGTAAGTTGTCCGTGCTTTCTGACCTACTAGGCTTGTTATCGCAGATTCATAGTTTCCTTTTTTGTTTGCTCATGGTTTTAGAAAAGTTTAATTCAGTTTGGTGGGATTAACCAACTGTGAGTGGTGATGGATCCTACCAGGTAAGTAAGGACTGTATAGACTGGGGTGCTTGGGAGTTCAGGAGGAGGTGTGATTGCATGCTATATATGAATGAATGAATGATCTAAGCCATAAAAACGGCTGTATAACACGATATGCACTTACAGTATGTAGTGCTGCACCATTAGATACAGAGGAGGAGAGATGACATGCCATATAAATCCCTGTATATCTACCATGATACTTCTTGATGTAGTGCTACACCATTGGAGTTGATTTACAATAGCCCCACCCTCTCATTTGACCTTTAACCCAGGAAACAAAAGCTCAGGCACTAATTGAAGAGAATCCTATTTCTCTGATAGCCTTGGTGAGTCAGTCAAATGGAAATCGATGTGCAACAGGAAGTCATTTCCTGTCTCAGAGATCCATTAGAAAAAGGAATAAAAACAATTTGTCTGCAGGGTTGATCCTGGAGTGAGAATGTATGTATGTTTTTTAGGACTGACGCATAACTTTCATTTACACACAGTTGCTAGGCGGAGAGTAATAGCCAGATGAAATAGACAAGATATAGTTAAATTCTGGATACATCCTGTCAGTTTGGAAATCTGAGATGTTGAATTGCATTTTTACTATATTTACACAACTTCCATGGCTTCCAACTTCTCTAAAAACAACATTGTCAGTAGTTGGTGTTTTGAACAAAAACTGGGACAATGTGTTCAGTTTTACATGGGAACATCTGCAACATATTAATGCAAAAATGTTTTTTATTTAACTCACGCAATTTAAGCAGAAATTGCCCTACATCCTGCTGGATGGTGAATGTTCCCCTGTAGGGATGTTTGGGATGTGAACCCACAACCCTTTGGTTCAGAGGGAACAGGAAATGGGGTCAGGTTGGAGCAGCTTGTTTAAAACCACAGCCCCTGATTTCTCCCTCCCTGCCTGCAGCTTATAAGGGAATGTAGAATCGGGTGGTGAAGGGGGAAGCTGCTAAATAGAATTTGGAGTCATCTTTTTCTGGTGAATCCATTCAGAAGGAGCCGTTTCCATGGTAACCACGGAGTTCTCGGGAGCGTTACTCTAACCGCCTCATCTCCACATTCTAATTGCTGCCTAAAATTGAGTGGCACATCTAGCATGTCACATGGAGAGGTACAGGAGGCTCGTTGCTGTGTGAACCACATACACCACTGCTGTTGTAGAGTAGCTATCAATCTCTTCAGCCATATTGAAATATGATCCGTGTTTGACTTGGGCAGGAGCTCACCGACGCTGACTACTGGCACCTCACATTTTCTACTGCTTGAGCTCCTGTTCCTCTTATGGAATATTAGTTCAAAAGTATTGTGCAGATCCTGAACCAAAATATACACAGTACTGACACCCAAAATGAGTACCGACGTCTATTTTCAGTCCAAGCCAAGCACTGAGTATGACGATTGCAAATAACATCAACGCATATTTCAAATGACCCCAAGCCAAGCAGCTTCTCTCTCTGGCTCTGATTGGTAAACGGCACAATCTACCTTCCCAGGTTTTTACTGTTTGTTAGAGCGCGGAGCGGAGGATTTTTCTCATCTCCTTTGTGTGCGTTGTGGTTAGGCAAGGCTTTCCAAGGTTCTTGCTGTATAATTTGATGCAGAAAAACAGCCTGTTTCACATTGAAATCTCAAACTAATTTCCAACAAAACTGTTGCCTCCAAGATAAAGAATCCTCTGTGTTTTTGTTGTTGCCTGTTTTTCTATACTAACAAGCATCTCAGATCTGGCTTATGGTCCGTCTAGTATTTGGCCCAACCAATGCATGTACATCCATCCAACCAGGGAAAAAAACCTGGATAGCATAAATAATACAATTATCAGATTATATGGTTATATAAAATAGATCAGAAGGAATATATTACCGCAGAGACCATGCAATTTCAGTATTGTGGCAGCTAACCCCCCCCTTTCTAATTTAGCTGCATGGATTAAACCTGGTACTTAGATGTAACAGATCTAATTCAGTGTATTTTCATTCAGTGTATATCACTATTGCTAAAGGCAGACTGAGACCAAATGCCTGCAGGTCCATTGAATTATAAAATAATGCCGCTGTTACAACAGACTTGGCAACCTTGTATTGCGTGAATAGATCCAACCAGGACTGCCTTCCTGCTAGTAAATTACTCCCCCACTGTCCTCTCAATGCACTTCACTTCACTTATCCTCCCTCTTGTTTTCAGATTAAATGTGATTAAACAGATCTTGATTTTTCACCGTTTCCATTTAAATCCTCAATTACAAATGAACAGAGAGGTTAACAGAATGTGAACATTTCACCCGTGATGCTACCATGGAGTAATTACGCTCAACTAAGAACAGCTGTGTGTGTGTGGCTCCTCATCTGAACCCAGAGACCCTATCAAACCATGCAGCTTATCTGACAGCCATGGGACCCAGCAAAACGATATTGGTTTTCACATCTCTCCTCTACATGCTGTACATGAGATCTGTCTGGTTGTCTACTTATAATGTTGATCACAGTCTCTCCAGTCAACACTCTAAATTCCACAATCTAAAACCCAAATTCTAAATTGCATTCTAGAATCCCTGCTTCCAGCTCCTCCTAGGTCCCTTGTACAGTATACGGGTCTGTGTGGCCCATGTTGGGGGTGGACCACCGTGTGCTGAACACTGACTTCTGTTCTGTTCTCCCCCTACGGAGCCTCCTGTTACTCTCCCAGTGTCCCAGCACATTGACTTCTGTTCTCCCCCTACGGAGCCTCTGTAATCCCCGCCACCCAAAAAAGGAAATCCGTGCCTCTAGCCTGCTACCCTCACACAGTGTCCCAGCACACTGATGACTTGAAGCTGTTACTGTGCCCAAGCATTCTTCCCTAGTGTTTACTCACCTATACACTAGTCATGTTGATGGACTGAATTGTAAAATGCATTCTAGTAGAATGCATAAATGACTTGCATTAACAGGACACATTAGCATACATGTGTTAAGTAGTGAGGGCCCTATGCACTCCCCCTCTCTCACACACAGACACGCACACATGAACATACACACACATGAACATACACACACATGTAGAGGGTGTTGCTGTGAACCATATGCTGGTCTTTCTCTCTCCCTCTGTGTAAAGCGTCGGCCCGGGGGCTATAGAGGGTGTGTGTGTGTGTGTGTGTGGGGTACCACGGATTGATATTCAGGACATGAACATGATTGTGCAGGGAGCACATGCAGGGAGAGAGAATGTGAGGGACGATCAGACTGAGGAGGTTGTGTCTGAAACGGCACCCTATACCCTTTAGAGTGCACTACTTTAGACCAGAGCCCTATGGCACCCTATTCCCTTTTATAGTGCACTACTTTAGACCAGAGCCCTATGGCACCCTATTCCCTTTATAGTGCACTACTTTAGGCCAGAGCCCTATGGCACCCTATTCCCTTTATAGTGCACTACTTTAGACCAGAGCCCTATGGCACCCTATTCCCTTTATAGTGCACTACTTTAGACCAGAGCCCTATGGCACCCTATTCCCTTTATAGTGCACTACTTTAGACCAGAGCCCTATGGCACCCTATTCCCTTTATAGTGCACTACTTTTGACCAGAGCCCTATGGCACCCTATTCCCTTTATAGTGCACTACTTTTGACCAGAGCCCTATGGCACCCTATTCCCTTTATAGTGCACTACTTTAGACCAGAGCCCTATGGCACCCTATTCCCTTTATAGTGCACTACTTTAGACCAGAGCCCTATGGTACCCTATACCCTTTATAGTGCACTACTTTAGACCAGAGCCCTATGGTACCCTATTCCCTTTATAGTGCACTACTTTAGGCCAGAGCCCTATGGCACCCTATTCCCTTTATAGTTCACTACTTTAGGCCAGAGCCCTATGGCACCCTATTCCCTTTTATAGTGCACTACTTTAGACCAGAGCCCTATGGCACCCTATTCCCTTTATAGTGCACTACTTTAGGCCAGAGCCCTATGGCACCCTATTCCCTTTATAGTGCACTACTTTAGACCAGAGCCCTATGGCACCCTATTCCCTTTATAGTGCACTACTTTAGGCCAGAGCCCTATGGCACCCTATTCCCTTTATAGTGCACTACTTTAGACCAGAGCCCTATGGCACCCTATTCCCTTTATAGTGCACTACTTTAGACCAGAGCCCTATGGCACCCTATTCCCTTTATAGTGCACTACTTTAGACCAGAGCCCTATGGCACCCTATTCCCTTTATAGTGCACTACTTTAGACCAGAGCCCTATGGCACCCTATTCCCTTTATAGTGCACTACTTTAGGCCAGAGCCCTATGGCACCCTATTCCCTTTATATTGCACTTCTTTAGACCAGAGCCCTATGGCACCCTATTCCCTTTATAGTGCACTACTTTAGGCCAGAGCCCTATGGCACCCTATTCCCTTTATAGTGCACTACTTTAGACCAGCCCTATGGTACCCTATTCCCTTTATAGTGCACTACTTTAGGCCAGGGCCCTATGGCACCCTATTCCCTTTATAGTGCACTACTTTAGACCAGAGCCCTAATGCAGGTCCACTTCTATCTAGGTTTCATAGTACAGCCAGTGGCAGCTAAGCCTCCTCCCCATGCTAATGTGTGTTGTAGCATCCATTCAATGGTCAAATGAAGGTCTAAATAACAGTCTCCCTGTGGTCGGGATTCCATCACCCCACCACTGTCACATTTGTATGTTGGAGGATGGGCTGAGAAGAGTAGCACAAAATCCTACAGAAACCACTGTAATTGTATTTCAGCAGAGTGTTAAAGATTTAAAGATGCATCTGTCTAGTCAGTGTGTAACTAACTCAAATGAGATGGTCAGACAGATGCATGAGAAGGTCAGAGGAAAGTTCTGTGATTTGTGACACTGCAGTGTGTGTGTGTGTGTGTGTGTGTGTGTAAAGCAGACGTAGGTGAGCTAGTCTCCAGCTTTCACACCGTCCCTTTGAAACGGTAGATCCCCTTGTTGTCTCTTCTCTCTTCTCTCCTGATCTCCGCCACAGAGATCCTATGTTTTATACATTAGACATTCTTTTGATGTGAAAGTCTGATAACCTGGGGGATGTGGGGAATAGGGAGGGATGTATTTGAAACATACATACATACATACATACATACATATACAGTATAGCCTACACTTGCATCATTTACTCTTTTCTTATGGTGATACATACTTGACAAACTCTTTCTACATCTCTAAGCCCGTTGAATTTGTCCCAGTTCACAGTGCATATTATATTTGCTATCTGAGTGCCTGCATGTGTGAAATATCAATTTATCCAAAGAGGTGAACCTGGACCCAGTTTTCCTTGCATGAAAAAGATTAGTGACTACCCAAGGAGACCGTGGTGAACGATGCTCCCTCACCTTCTTTTTTTTCAATTTGAGAATACATTGAACTGGTAAAAATATTTCTGGAAAATTCTGGAAAATTGAAGTCTGATACATTTTAAATGATATTTAATTACCGCTAATGTCATCCATCGAATGACAAACTAAATTAATATGTAGGCTATAGCAGCATACATGGTGGCAGGGTAGCCTAGTGGTTAGAGTGTTGGACTAGTAACCGAAAGGTTGCAAGTTCAAATCCCCAAGCTGACAAGGTACAAATCTGTCGTTCTGCCCCTGAACAGGCAGTTAACCCACTGTTCCTAGGCCGTCATTGAAAATAAGAATTTGTTCAACTGACTTGCCTAGTTAAATAAAGGTAAAATACAGGGAAGAAACCACCATTTACCAACCTGTCTTCCCTCTCTCTCTCTAGTGGTGGTGCAAATTAGGAATAAACTGTAGGCTTGTGCAGAGGCCCGTCGGTCGGAGGCTTGACCACTTTGAACGGGCCAAATGCGACATAACAAGAACTGCCACAGACAGAACTCCTGAGGTTGACTTGGAGCTCATGTACCACATACTTGAACTCACCCTACTGTCAGACTGCTTAACTTACAGTAACGTATACAGAGAAAGTGGTCCACCACATGAACCTTGTCATCACACTAACGAGATCTAGGATCCAAATAGGGTGAATAGGGTGCCGCGTGTCTGCCTTGATGTTCATAAAACTCCACGGACACCTCTTGCGCAGTGAAACCCAGAACGATATGTTGACCACTTGGTTACGATGAGGTCCTTTCAGTGCCACAATTTTGAAGGGCGCTCAAATCGCTTAAAATAACCCTAATCAAGATCTGTTGCCTAATATTATTACTCATCTTATTATTATAAATAGAAGATTATCACTTCTCACAATGGTGCTCATTGAGTCAATTTAAATCAAAGCTGAATGAATGTCTCGCAAGATCACATAATGATTAATTATTAAGTATTTGACATCACAGAATGTAATATAATAGCATAGTAAGCATATAATATGTTACACCAAATACACCTCAGTCATTTCTTATCTGAAGCTGAATAGTCAACAACAAAAGCTGCGCCAAAACTAAACAGCGCATGCCGACAGGCAGGATATAAGCTTTCATAACAGCTGTCCAGCGATCCCAATTGATTACTGTTTGTTCTGACGATGGACACAATGAAGCACATTCGATGTGCAGGATCAACAAGATGTTGATGGCTGTAGATTTGTGATTTGTCGCTTGCATATCAATATCAGACTGGGGATTTTGTAATCAAACATCAACAATTTACAAAAAATAGTACAAAATACAATAAACGTAAGTTCCTGACGATAAACAAAAGGAAATACATTGGATGTGCAGGACAACAGTATGTTGATGGCTGATTCCTGATTGGTCTGTTTAGCATTGAAATAACTGTGAATTAGCAGGGTTCTAAAGTGTTAAAGAACGTGATCTACTGCTTGCATGTCAATATCAGGCTGGGAAAAATGTACATTTGCGATCTCCACCTATCTGCAAGCATGACCAATAGCATAACACCTTACTGATATGTAAATTCAAACAACTAATAGGAATAAATATAAACATTGAAATACGTATTTCTGCAGTGTCAGGTGGAAAGATGACAACCCTGTTACACTTTAAACAAAATGTGCCTAGAAGAAAGGCTAATAGGGAACACCATCTGCTTAAATTCACTCATGAAACAGTAATTCAAGAAGATTTAAATGCATATTCCCATGAAACTGATCGGAGATCAAATGATTGGCATGCTGTTTGGATATCTCACGGGTAAAACGTGAATTATCATTCATAAATGACAGTGATGATGGTCTATTTTGAAATGAGTTATGCCCCTAACTTGTTTTTTGTGTGGGCATTGGCAGACGTTGCAATTGGAGGATGCATTATATGCATATTCTATAATGATATTCAATGGGCTACAAATGTGGATTGAAAAATGATGTCATTATATGAAATAAATGTGCTCCCTCACCTAAAAAAAAATAGCACTACTGCACAAATAACATGTATCTGAAGATTTTTTGTTGTGATTTTGCTATACAAAACATCTATGCGAATGTGTGATTTGCATCACTTAAAATATTGCATATACGTTACGAACATTTCAAGTGAGAAATGTACTCAGGTGTGTTGACATCTTATGAGCATTTTGCATGCATTGAATTAGCCAAGCAGTTCTGTCAATTCCCTCTGAGAGTAATTCATTTAGGAGATTTACATTCCCTGTAGATGCTTTATGTAATGAATGCATTTTGGGGAAGATGTTGAGGAGGAGGAGGATGATAGATAATATTCTTTGCGCTCCCTAGTTACCCTGAGAACGGCGTGGTGGAGATGTGTGGCGGTAACGTGCGGCCGCGGGCTCGGACCCTGCTCCGGTGGGACCAGCTCACGGTAGGCCTGGTTGTCATGGTGAACTACAACATAGAGATCCCAGAGGAGAGGGGCTTCTGGTTCGATGCTGAGATTACAGCACTCAATGAGATCTCCAGGACCAACAAGGAGGTCCGCATCAGAATCCTGCTGGGGTAAGAGAGGACATGCTGGGGTAAGAGAGGACATGCTGGGGTAAGAGAGGACATGCTGGGGTAAGGGAGGACATGCTGGGGTAAGGGAGGACATGCTGGGGTAAGAGAGGACATGCTGGGGTAAGAGAGGACATGCTGGGGTAAGAGAGGACATGCTGGGGTAAGGAGGACATGCTGGGGTAAGGGAGGACATGCTGGGGTAAGGGAGGACATGCTGGGGTAAGAGAGGACATGCTGGGGTAAGAGAGGACATGCTGGGGTAAGAGAGGACATGCTGGGGTAAGAGAGGACATGCTGGGGTAAGAGAGGACATGCTGGGGTAAGAGAGGACATGCTGGGGTAAGAGAGGACATGCTGGGGTAAGAGAGGACATGCTGGGGTAAGAGAGGACATGCTGGGTTAAGAGAGGACATGCTGGGTTAAGAGAGGACATGCTGGGTTAAGAGAGGACATGCTGGGTTAAGAGAGGACATGCTGGGTTAAGAGAGGACATGCTGGGTTAAGAGAGGACATGCTGGGTTAAGAGAGGACATGCTGGGTTAAGAGAGGACATGCTGGAGTAAGAGAGGACATGCTGGGGTAAGAGAGGACATGCTGGGTTAAGAGAGGACATGCTGGGTTAAGAGAGGACATGCTGGGTTAAGAGAGGACATGCTGGGTTAAGAGAGGACATGCTGGGGTAACAGAGACCTGTCATGGGACAGTTTCTGTTGGGAAAGTCTGTTTCTCTCTTCTAGGTCAGATGATTATCCCAGTTATGTAACTTAGATATTTCTGCTTACATAAGTTAAGAGGACTTTCTCTATTTCTGTTTGTTAACCTCAAAACATCCTAATAGCCTGGCTGAGTGGGTGTAGAGAACATTCCCTGTGGAGCTCTGATGGACTGATTAACACATTCTCTCTCCCCTCCTCTCTTCCCAGAGGGCCAGGGGACGTCATCCCAGACTGTAAACTGTTGTTTCTGGATGAGATCTATCAGATTGAGAAGACTGGAGCACACTCGCTGTCTGCTGTAGATGGACAGTTCAAACGTAGGCCTCAGCACACTCATACCAATACTACAGTCTACAGCCAATCAGGGCTGAGATGGGGCATACCACAGCCAAACAGGGCTGAGATGGGTCTACCTAGTATGCCAGCTGTTCTAGAAGCGCTGAGGTCAAGGGGGTACTGCAAAGAAGTAACTTGAAATTGTTTTCATCAATTAGCCTGAAATTGATACATTTCAAATACTTCTTATATAGCATTCTGCATATTCAATTTAAATGGCAAGATTACATGGGTTATTGGCATCAATACATGCATGTGTGTTTGTGGTGTGTGTGGGCTTATGGGTATTTGTTTTTGTCGTATGGTTTTGTTCGCCTGTGTGTGTGCCAATTCTTTGCATATGTATCTGTGTGTCTGTGAGTGTGTGCACACCGGTGTATGTGTTTACATGTGCGTCTGTGTGTGTATGTTTGTGCGCCGGGATGGATCCAGGCAAGAGCGGGCCGGAGTGTAAGCACTGCAAGACGGACCCCGAGTCGGAGTGCAGGTTCTGCTCGTGCTGCGTGTGTGGAGGGAAGCAGGATGCCCATATGCAGCTGCTGTGTGATGAGTGTAACATGGCCTTCCATATATACTGTCTCAACCCACCGCTAGCCACCATACCTGACGACGAGGACTGGTGAGCTCTGACCTGGTCCTCCCAGACCACCTGGGGGGTGCTATACTCAACACAGGATGACCCAATGGGCCCTGGTCAAAAGTAGTGCGCTATATAGGGAATAGGGTGCCCTTTGGGATGTAGACAAGACCTGTAGACCTGTGCACTGATGGCTGGTGGAGCAAGTATGATGCACAATGTCAATTGACTATAATGATTGAACATGCATTGTGAGTGTAATAGTCATGTTTACATGTTAGTGCTGACTGAGATATAGATATGCCTTTAGCCATATGAATAAGTTCCACATTCTATATTTTCCTTTGGGTGCCAGTATAGATTTTATTGTAGGTACCAGATTTCTCTCTCATAGATGTCTTAGTAACACACTGTCTATACCAGAGACACTGACACCAACAGTATACTACCAGTAGTAGTTTCTCTCCTGTCCATCTACATTGACTTCCTGTATTGATCATGCTCTGAGAGGCAGTAGATCAGTAAGGGAGTTATGGTTCTTGTGTTGTGATTGGCAGGTACTGTCCCACCTGTAAGAACGACACCAGTGAGGTGGTTAAGGCCGGGGAGAAGCTGAAGGCCAGTAAGAAGAAAGCCAAGATGCCCTCGGCCCATACAGAGAGCCAGAGGGACTGGGGCAAGGTGAGACACATGGTCTACGACACTAACCCCTGGGCCCATACAGAGAGGGACTGGGGCAAGGTGAGACACATGGTCTACGACACTAACCCCTGGGCCCATACAGAGAGGGACTGGGGCAAGGTGAGACACATGGTCTACGACACTAACCCCTGGGCCCATACAGAGAGGGACTGGGGCAAGGTGAGACACATGGTCTATGACACTAACCCCTGGGTCCATACAGAGAGCCAGAGGGACTGGGGCAAGGTGAGATGCATGGTCTATGACACTAACCCCTGGGCCCATACAGAGAGGGACTGGGGCAAGGTGAGACACATGGTCTACGACACTAACCCCTGGGCCCATACAGAGAGGGACTGGGGCAAGGTGAGACACATGGTCTACGACACTAACCCCTGGGTCCATACAGAGAGCCAGAGGGACTGGGGCAAGGTGAGACACATGGTCTATAACACCCCTGGGCCCATACAGAGAGCCAGAGGGACTGGGGCAAGGTGAGACACATGGTCTACGACACTAACCCCTGGGCCCATACAGAGAGCCAGAGGGACTGGGGCAAGGTGAGACACATGGTCTATGACACTAACCCCTGGGCCCATACAGAGAGGGACTGGGGCAAGGTGAGACACATGGTCTATGACACTAACCCCTGGGCCCATACAGAGAGCCAGAGGGACTGGGGCAAGGTGAGACACATGGTCTACGACACTAACCCCTGGGCCCATACAGAGAGGGACTGGGGCAAGGTGAGACACATGGTCTATGACACTAACCCCTGGGCCCATACAGAGAGCCAGAGGGACTGGGGCAAGGTGAGACACATGGTCTATGACACTAACCCCTGGGCCCATACAGAGAGGGACTGGGGCAAGGTGAGACACATGGTCTACGACACTAACCCCTGGGCCCATACAGAGAGCCAGAGGGACTGGGGCAAGGTGAGACACATGGTCTACGACACTAACCCCTGGGCCCATACAGAGAGGGACTGGGGCAAGGTGAGACACATGATCTACGACACTAACCCCTGGGCCCATACAGAGAGGGACTGGGGCAAGGTGAGACACATGGTCTACGACACTAACCCCTGGGTCCATACAGAGAGCCAGAGGGACTGGGGCAAGGTGAGACACATGGTCTATAACACTAACCCCTGGGCCCATACAGAGAGCCAGAGGGACTGGGGCAAGGTGAGACACATGGTCTACGACACTAACCCCTGGGCCCATACAGAGAGCCAGAGGGACTGGGGCAAGGTGAGACACATGGTCTACGACACTAACCCCTGGGTCCATACAGAGAGCCAGAGGGACTGGGGCAAGGTGAGACACATGGTCTACGACACTAACCCCTGGGTCCATACAGAGAGCCAGAGGGACTGGGGCAAGGTGAGACACATGGTCTATGACACTAACCCCTGGGCCCATACAGAGAGGGACTGGGGCAAGGTGAGACACATGGTCTACGACACTAACCCCTGGGCCCATACAGAGAGGGACTGGGGCAAGGTGAGACACATGGTCTATGACACTAACTCCTGGGCCCATACAGAGAGCCAGAGGGACTGGGGCAAGGTGAGACACATGGTCTACGACACTAACCCCTGGGCCCATACAGAGAGCCAGAGGGACTGGGGCAAGGTGAGACACATGGTCTATGACACTAACCCCTGGGCCCATACAGAGAGGGACTGGGGCAAGGTGAGACACATGGTCTACGACACTAACCCCTGGGCCCATACAGAGAGCCAGAGGGACTGGGGCAAGGTGAGACACATGGTCTACGACACTAACCCCTGGGCCCATACAGAGAGGGACTGGGGCAAGGTGAGACACATGGTCTACGACACTAACCCCTGGGCCCATACAGAGAGCCAGAGGGACTGGGGCAAGGTGAGACACATGGTCTATGACACTAACCCCTGGGCCCATACAGAGAGGGACTGGGGCAAGGTGAGACACATGGTCTACGACACTAACCCCTGGGCCCATACAGAGAGCCAGAGGGACTGGGGCAAGGTGAGACACATGGTCTACGACACTAACCCCTGGGCCCATACAGAGAGGGACTGGGGCAAGGTGAGACACATGGTCTACGACACTAACCCCTGGGCCCATACAGAGAGGGACTGGGGCAAGGTGAGACACATGGTCTACGACACTAACCCCTGGGCCCATACAGAGAGCCAGAGGGACTGGGGCAAGGTGAGACACATGGTCTATAACACTAACCCCTGGGCCCATACAGAGAGCCAGAGGGACTGGGGCAAGGTGAGACACATGGTCTACGACACTAACCCCTGGGTCCATACAGAGAGCCAGAGGGACTGGGGCAAGGTGAGACACATGGTCTATGACACTAACCCCTGGGCCCATACAGAGAGGGACTGGGGCAAGGTGAGACACATGGTCTATGACACTAACCCCTGGGCCCATACAGAGAGGGACTGGGGCAAGGTGAGACACATGGTCTATGACACTAACCCCTGGGCCCATACAGAGAGCCAGAGGGACTGGGGCAAGGTGAGACACATGGTCTATGACACTAACCCCTGGCCCCATACAGAGAGGGACTGGGGCAAGGTGAGACAGACAGGGCCCTTGACACTAACCCCTGGGCCCAAGGTGGACTAAGGGTGCATCCCAAATGGCACCCTATTCCCTACATACAGTGCACTACTTTAAAACAAAGTAGTGCACTATGTAGGGAATAGGTTGCCATTTGGGATATAACCTAATATTTCCTAATGACACAGGTCACACCAGGGGGTTGGGGCCAATTCCATTTTTAAATTCAGTCAGTAAGTAAAGTTATTAATTCTCAGTTTCAGCAGAGTTGAAGTGGAATTGATCCCAACCCTGGGTCAGATCAAGTCATGGGCATTGGCAGAATCAGTATTTGTGGTTATCAAAATTCTAAAGGGGGAACTGGGGAGAGAATTTGGAATTTGAAACGATTCTTCAAATTTGTTCTCTGGCTGTCAAGGACTCTAGCTAAACTATGTGGGGTAACTTAATTTGTTTGACTCATTGCATATTTCAACGGAAGAAAGAGGCGATATCTTGGCCTGGACTGGAGCTCATATTTTAATGCCTCACTCAGAAGGAGGACCTCCTTAGTTCTTTTGGCAGCAGACAGAATGAGTGAGACACACACACACACACGGGGTGGCAAACAGAACTGTCATTGTCTAGCACTTTGTTCCGCTAACAGAAGCCGTTGGCCTGTTGAGTCAGTGTTAGCAGAACAAAGTAGATCTCTTGTTCAAGGCTTGGTAGCGGAGTTACTGAGTGCTCCTGAACGTGTCAGTTGGCAACAGGTAGCAGTGGTCAAGCTTGGGTATGTTCATTATTCACCGAACCCGAAGAGAACGGGCTGAGACAGGGATATGGACTACCTGGACTTCAATTAAGAACTACTTGTTTTCTGTTGCAAAATGTTTTCTGTCAGTGTGCCCTACTGAAAAAAACTGCACTTTGCAATGTCAAACTAAAATTAGTATTATTTCTTATTAGACAAGTCCAGGTTGTGCCTTCCCCATTTTACTCAGTAGTCTTCTGTTTGGTGCCTACTGAACATGACCCAGGCCCACAGTAAGTTCCTCTGCTCTCACTAAGATGTGTTATTCTGTGTTGGCTAACTCCCTCTCACACTGTGAGGCGATGGTAACTATGCCATTTAAAATGTTTTGCTACAATGTGTTCTACTGAACGCAACCCAGGCCCAGGTAACACAGACATGCCCTCGGTAAGTTACTCTGACTAAGCCACAGTGTTTGCTGTTTCCCTCTCATACTGTGAGGCGATGGTAACAATGCTATTTAAAATGACTCAGCAGAGTGAAGTTCTTTTCCTGGAACCAAAGTAGGGGAAAATAGCTAACCCCATTGTTTCCCAGAAATACACCATGGATGTGTACCAAACGGGACCCTATTCCCTATGTAGTGCACTACTTTTGATCAGGGCCCATAAGGTTCTGGTCAAAAGCAGTGCACTATATAGGGAATTTAGTGCCATTTGGAATGCATAGAATGCTAATTGAAAACAGACTATTCTGTACATTAGTATGTATTTATGTGCTAAACAAGGTGTTTTTTTTGGGGGGGGGGGGGGGGGGGGGGTTACTCATGGTTTGGGAATGTTATGAGAGAGAAACACTGAGGAATGAATCAAATTGTCCAACACTTTAATAAAATAATCATTTCCAGCCCGGAAAATGGATTCTTGTTATACATAAAATGCTATTCAGGTCTGATTAGGCTATATGGTAGCTAAAGCTTGTACTAGGAAGTCCTTGGTTTATGTAGTGTGTGTGTGTGTGTGGTCCAACGTGTGAATACATGCTAGCTAAAGCATGCATGATTAAGTCCTTCCCCTGAATGCCATGTTGATGTTACAGGGTATGGCCTGTGTGGGGCGCACTAAGGAATGTACCATCGTCCCCTCCAACCATTACGGGCCAGTACCTGGGGTTCCCGTGGGAACAACATGGAAGTTCCGCGTTCAGGTGAGCCAATGGAAACGAGGTTTGGTACCATGTGACCATACAGTTGGGGTGATGCAGGTTTGTTGATTTCTCAGAAACTCTGAGAGAACAGAGAAAATGTAATATTTTCTAATTATGAAGATGTTGATTCTGGAAAATATAGTTATTTTCAGTTAACTTTAGAGGTTCATAGTTATCTAATATTCTGACACTAAGGATTTGTTTACATAGCCAGTATCACATCTATCACACCATTGTTCCTCCCCCTCACTCTCTCCCCCCCATATCACCCATCCTGACTCTCCCCCACTCCTGTTCACTCCCTCTAACTATCTTCTCCCTTCCTGTGTTCCAAGGTGAGCGAGGCGGGAGTGCACAGGCCCCACGTGGGAGGTATCCACGGCCGCAGTAACGATGGCTCCTATTCGCTGGTGCTGGCTGGGGGCTTCGAAGATGAAGTGGTGGGTGTCTTTCTTTTTTTTCTTTTTCTATTTTGTGTCTGTCGTTGTGTTTGAGCTCAGCAATCTAGGAGCGTGGGAGTGTAGGAGAAAAAACAGGTGGAGGGAGATCTCTTTCTCCCGGTTTTCCCTCCTCTTGCCTCCTCTGTCTGGCAGACCCTCTGATGTCCCATGCTGTTTGCTTTGGCCCTTTTAGCCTGGTAAACACTGGGGGAGGATGGTAGTCTACCCATCTATCTGGTTCTCACACCACTGTCTCTCTTTCTCCCACTCCTTCTCTCCCTCTAACACGTTTGGCTTTCTTAAAGGATGGTCACTGTACAACAGAGCTCTGGAGAATGCACAGCACTATGATGAATGTTTTCACATTAGCTAGGTTTCCATCCAATTGGTGACAGATTTTCATAGGAATATTCTAAAATCAGTGAGTAATGACGTAGCACACAATGTACTTTTTCCACTTAAGTTGTCATGTACCAAATAAAAGTAAAAAATTCAATGTGTTTCCATCACATTTTCAACTCCACCAATAGTTTGTCACAAAAACGGTTTCGTTAAATAGCAAATATGCTCTTGCCGCTCTATAGCCAACAGGCTGCAGGTACAGTGTGGGTAGACTGTTCGGGTAAACTAGTCTACATGAGATTATTAGAGCGAGAATATTTTTTATTTGTCAGACAGTCAAGTGTCAATCATCATGTCATCAGAATAAGACCCTTTAATTGGAAAGGAGCATCAAGATCACCACCGTTCACTTTCCCCACCCTGTGAGGTTCATCAGAGGTTATTTCATCTGTAGCCTAATCCACCGCATGGTTTCACAAGTCTCAGTGGGAGGACCACACACCATGTCATCGCGTTACAACAATATCATGGTTATTAAATCAACATTTACAGATGAAAGGCGTTTCCAACGCCAATTCTCGCAATTTATTTTAGACACAAATATCCTACCAAGTCATATATGAAATTTGACCAAGGATGGATTTAGCTATTTTGACTGGATTTGGAATTGTAACTGTTGATTTAGCTGTGTGCTTTGAGCTGTCATAAGAGATTTCCACTTACTCAGCAAAAAAATACAAGGATTAGCTAGTATGTGCAGAGTATTTTTAAGAGGTGTGTGTGTGTGTGTGTGTCTCTTTTTAACCCTATGACCTCTACGTTACCCCTCAGGACAGGGGAGATGAGTTCACCTACACAGGCAGCGGGGGTCGCGACCTTTCAGGGAACAAGCGCATTGGGGAGCATTCCTTTGACCAGACCCTGACCCACTACAACAGGTACAGTAAACAAAGCACTGTACCACCCTGCCTGTTTCTCTCCCTGACGTTTGAAATGGATACCTTTTTTCACTGTCAGACCTTTTTTTTGGGGTCGTCCAACATCAAAAACATCAACACACAATTATAACACAGATCAATTATTTAACTGGTTTTAGTAACATCCACTAGTTCTAGTCATCACGTGACCTTTAACCCTTGACCTCTCAGGGCCCTGGCGCTGAACTGTGACGCCCCCATCAACGACAAGGATGGGGCGGAATCCAGGAATTGGCGTGCGGGGAAGCCGGTGAGGGTGGTGCGGAGCTCCAAGGGCCGACGTATCAGCAAGTACGCTCCGGAGGAGGGCAACCGATACGATGGCATCTACAAGGTACACTCGCTTTTATTTTAATTTCATCTTTATTTAACTAGGCAAGTCATGCCTTTTGAGCACCATGTTGATTTCCCCAGATAGACCAGACCAGAACGGTAATCTCAACCCACGTCGTTTCAGGGATGTTGCTTCTCAAACAAGACAAGATGAGAAAATACATGTTATTTTTGAGATGAATCCCTGATTACCACAAACAAATCTAATCACATTTTTAGTGCCGTTCTTGTCTCACCATGAAACTCCAGTTAGTTAAACAGCATCAACATCAATGGGGCAATATGTACCCATACAGTTATAATTACTAGAACGGGCCTTCACGTTGTAGTCTGTTCTGTGGATGGTCAGTCATTCTATTTCTAATGTGTCTCAGGTGGTGAAGTACTGGCCAGAGAAAGGGAAGTGTGGTTTCCTGGTGTGGAGGTACTTGCTGCGAAGGGATGACCTGGAGCCTGCTCCCTGGACACCTGAGGGGCTGGCGCGCATCCAGACACTGGGCCTGGCTGTACAGGTGAGGGGTTTACGGTGCTGTTTTCTAGGACATTATAACCGTATGAGAGGACGTGGGTTTGGTTATGACTGCTGTTGTCTCTTTTATGTCATAATTTCTCAATTGAATGTAAAACTGAGCAGACTCTCCATTGTGTGTAGTTCTGTGTCCTTTGTTTGTTAATGTTGATATTTTTGTCTGTCTGACTGTTTTCATGTGCGTTTAGTACAGTATCCTCTTGCCTATCATTGTGCATTATGAGTTAGTTATAATGCATTGTAATACTTGCCGATGTTTTCATTTTCCTGTCTCTGTGCCTCTACTCTACAGTATCCCTCTGGTCGCCATTTTATTTTCATCTGTCTCTCTTTGTCTCTCCAGTATCCTCCAGGCTACGTGGAGGCCATGGCCAACAAGACCAAGAAGGAGGCTAATGCTCGGCCAGGGTCCAGCAGGAGCAAGAAGCACCCTGGAAGGGGCCGGCCGCGGCTACAACCTCTGAAGAAGAAGGTGAAGGAGGAGGAGGATGAAGAAGAGGAAGAGAAGCCCATGGAGGGTACAGACCAGTCACAGAGTAACGGCAGTCAGGAGACAGGTACCTGTTGAGACACCGCTAGGGATATAGGCCAGAGACAGACGAGATATGTGTTTTTGTTACCTTTAGGTGTACAGTTTATATCTGATGCACTGCTATGTATGCATGGGCGGAATTACCGCTTATATCTGGTGCACTGCTATGTATGTATGGGTGGAATTATACCGCTAGGGAAACTGGGGACATGTCCAATAGATATAGAACTAGATATGCCAAAGCATTTCGGGGGTGTTTTAAAAGTGTCAAATAAAATGTTACCCATACGATATGTGTCCATGCATCCGTAAACAATGTGTGTTGGTATGCGTCTCTCAGAGGTGTGTAAGGAATCGACGGAGCCCCGAGCCAAGCGTCAGAAGATGGAGGAGGCGTTCCAACTGACAGAGCAGCAGCAAAGCCTCATAAAGGAAGACCAGTCCAACAGAAAGAACTGGGACGAGGCCATGGGACACCTCAAGGAGGGGCCGGTACGTAAAGGTCACAATGCGACATGCCATGACGCAACAAGGCACAGTACAGCAGACGCCATGGCAACAGCACAAACAGCATCTAAACGAACACAACAGCAGCTCACAACTCCGTCCCCTTAATTAATTGTATACAACCAATATTACACCGACACACAGTTCTGATTTAAGACTAATATTACTGGAACAACTATTATGATGGATGTGAAGCTACGGTTTCCATGGTGATGTCTGTACCTGTACTTCCTGTCTCTGTTTCTTTAGAACTTCCTGAGGAAGGTGGAACAGACGTTTATGTGTGTCTGCTGCCAGGAGCTAGCCTACCAGCCCATCACCACCATCTGTACACACAACGTGTGTAAGGTTGGTGTTCACAAACTGTGTGTCGGGTTCAAGGTTTCAACTGAATCTGCGGTTTTAAATGTAGTGATTATTGTCCGATTGTGGTTTTATGATTTCATACACATGAAGGTGTAGAATTAGAAATGACCACATGGCACTGTACAGTTAAGGAGTTGTAGTTCTTTGACTTCTGACTGACCTGTGGCATTCTCGGTCTGTTCCTGGTCTACCCCAGACCTGTCTCCAGCGGTCGTTCCGTGCTGAGGTGTATACCTGCCCTGCCTGTCGCCACGACCTGGGGAAGGATTACGTCATGGTCCTAAACAAGACTCTACAGCTGCTGCTGGACCAGTTCTTTCCTGGCTATAGCAAGGGCCGATGAGGACAAGACACCTGCACTTACCCAAACAGTTACACACAGACCCATGATGCATACAAACAAACATAGGCATACACACTTATTCATACATTGGTACACAGTATACACACACCCTCCATCTCCTAGGCAGCAGGGACTGACCCCACCTGTTGGACTTGGACTGTCCCCATTTACGTCACCAGCCTGAAGTCATCCAAGCCCCAGGAGAGCCTGGAGCACCATGCCCCTTCACCCCCAATGGGTTCCCATCCCTGGGTACCAACACCCCCCCCATGATTTCCCTCTCTCCCTCCCTCTCTAATTGTCCACATCCCCAGTCCACAGAACTCATCAGTTCATCGCCATCTACCTGTCCATGTGAGGAACAGCCAGAGAGGATGCTAATACTAACCATAGCCATGTAGAGAATATGTCTCTAAGTATGCTAACGCTACTTAGCCTCCAATGAGAGGGTGTCAGGGATTACCACCTAGGAGAGAGGGTTGATGGGAAATGTAGTGTACAATGTTAAAGGTTATTTCTTTATTACTGGTCGATTTGATCTTTAGACACAAATGGGTTCATTCTTTTAAAGGCCCTGTGCAGTCAAAAACGAGATTTTCTTGTTTTATATATATTTCCACACTGAGGTTGTAATAATACTGTGAAATTGTGAAAAGTATGATAATGGCCTTTCAGTGTAAGAGCTGTTTGAAAAGACTGCCTGAAATTTCAGCCTGTTTTGGTGGAATGGAGTTTGGCCTTCCATGGTGACATCACCATGTGGTAAATGAGTTAATAGACCAATAAGAAAGAGGTCCAAACCTCTCTGCCAATAACAGCAAATGCTTTGTTTTCCCTTCTGCACTCAAACCACTCCCAGACAGTCCTAGCAAAGTTCTTGCTTGAGAAATTGCTATTTCTCAAGCAAGCTATATAAGGAGCTATTTTTGATTTGTTTTTATTGAAAACAATCACAGTAAGGTACTTTGTTGTAGCCTTGTACGAACCACCCTTGTCTCGCGAGTTTCCCTACACGGATATCCAGGATGGTTTGTACGAGGTTAGCTTAATTGTTTCCTAGAAATTATTTGAATATTGAGATAAAAAAATTCTGCGTTGGACCTTTAAAGATGTTCCTCCTTTTCTCCTCTGTTCCTTGTCTGTCTGTTCTTGTGGTGATGTTCCTCCCTTTCTCCTCTGTTCCTTGTCTGTCTGTTCTTGTGGTGATGTTCTTTTTCTTTCAAATATTTCAGGATTTTTTTTTAAAGACATGCAAATGCAAAATGGTTTAAATAATGCTATGGTCTCTAAAGCAGCAAACTGTGATGTTTATTACTTCCTTCCTACCTACTGCTCGAAGTGCTTTATATACAAAACAGAAATGTTCTTCTGCATTGACTGGCAAGCTAATTGTGTCCTCCTCCTTTGAGCTTCTCTTCGTCCCCCCCTGTCCCTAGGGTTGCAAGATTCCGGTAACTTTCCAAAATTCCCAGGTTTTCCAGAAATCCTGGTTGAAAGATTCACGGAATCAGGGGGGAGAAAAGCAGGAAATCCAGGACTCCTTCAACAGGGATTTCTGGAAAACATTTGAGAAACTTTTGCAACCCTACCTGCCCCCCAGTCTTGTACCGTACCGACCCCTACCGTGGACTACAGTACTAACAGTTCTCTAGACGTCAAGTGGATGCTTCGCTTCAGCATTAATGTTCTCTGTTTTTATTGTACTTGTTAAAAACAAAATAAAAAAAGTGATCTCTATCATTTCCTATACTACTACAACGTATGCCATTTTTCTATACTTTTAGTTGCCTATTCTATTTTAATCTGTAGTTATTTTTGTGGCAAACTTTACCTGCTGCTGTGTCAGCCTGAATGAAGAGTTTCATTGCTTCATATTGTGATCTGAAATTTTATACATGGTAAAATAATACTTGATATGTACCTAATTAAATATTTTGATTCCAGAAAACAACAACTTGCCTGTTTAGTTTCCTTCACATTAGAGGAGGATAGTGGATTTAGCCTGGTCCCAGTTCTGTTTTGTGCTGTAGATCAGTGTTTCCCAACTCCAGTCCTCCAGTACACCCAACAGCACACGTTGTAGCCTCGGACAAGCACACCTGATTCAACTAATCATCAAGCCCTTAATGAGTTGAATCAGGTGAATTGTTCTGGGGCTACTACAACATTGTCTTCTGTTGGGTGTCCTGCAGGACTGAAGTTGGGGGAAACTGGTGTAGACAACGATCATAGGAGTTGGCCAGGAGGTACAAATGGATCTGGGACCAGGCTTCCGCTGGCCTCACCTGAAACGTTGGTTTCAGACTCAGTATGGGCCTCCCTGATTGATATATAAGACCCAAACAAAAGGACAGTGGAAAGAGGTAAATGTAGGCACTCTATAAAGATCCCCGTCTCTATAATCAAATCAAATTTTATTTGTCACATACACATGGTTAGCAGATGTTAATGCGAGTGTAGCGAAATGCTTGTGCTTCTAGTTCCGACAATGCAGTAATAACCAACAAGTAATCTAACTAACAATTCCAAAACTACTGTCTTATACACAGTGTAAGGGGATAAAGAATATGTACATAAGGATATATGAATGAGTGATGGTACAGGGCAGCATACAGTAGATGGTAACGAGTACAGTATATACATATGAGATGAGTATGTAGACAAAGTAAACAAAGTGGCATAGTTAAAGTGGCTAGTGATACATGTATTACATAAGGATGCAGTCGATGATATAGAGTACAGTATATACGTATACATATGAGATGAATAATGTAGGGTAAGTAACATTATATAAGGTAGCATTGTTTAAAGTGGCTAGTGATATATTTACATAATTTCCCGTCAATTCCCATTATTAAAGTGGCTGGAGTTGGGTCAGTGTGTTGGCAGCAGCCACTCAATGTTAGTGGTGGCTGTTTAACAGTCTGATGGCCTTGAAATAGAAGCTGTTTTTCAGTCTCTAGGTCCCAGCTTTGATGCACCTGTACTGACCTCGCTTTCTGGATGATAGCGGGGTGAACAGGCAGTGGCTCGGGTGGTTGATGTCCTTGATGATCTTTATGGCCTTCCTGTAACATCGGGTGGTGTAGGTGTCCTGGAGGGCAGGTAGTTTGCCCCCGGTGATGCGTTGTGCAGACCTCACTACCCTCTGGAGAGCCTTACGGTTGAGGGCGGAGCAGTTGCCGTACCAGGCGGTGATACAGCCTGCCAGGATGCTCTCGATTGTGCATCTGTAGAAGTTTGTGAGTGCTTTTGGTGACAAGCCACATTTCTTCAGCCTCCTGAGGTTGAAGAGGCGCTGCTGCGCCTTCTTCACGACGCTGTCTGTGTGAGTGGACCAATTCAGTTTGTCTGTGATGTGTATGCCGAGGAACTTAAAACTTGCTACCCTCTCCACTACTGTTCCATCGATGTGGATAGGGGGGTGTTCCCTCTGCTGTTTCCTGAAGTCCACAATCATCTCCTTAGTTTTGTTGACGTTGAGTGTGAGGTTATTTTCCTGACACCACACTCCGAGGGCCCTCACCTCCTCCCTGTAGGCCGTCTCGTCGTTGTTGGTAATCAAGCCTACCACTGTTGTGTCGTCCGCAAACTTGATGATTGAGTTGGAGGCATGCGTGGCCACGCAGTCGTGGGTGAACAGGGAGTATAGGAGAGGGCTCAGAACGCACCCCTGAAGTCCACAATCATCTCCTTAGTTTTGTTGACGTTGAGTGTGAGGTTATTTTCCTGACACCACTATACATTACTTAGGTCATGTAGGAGTCAGAGAATGATGATGTACAGGGGGCCTCCTTTTACACATACCTACCTACTGAGCTGATTAGTAAAGCCGGGTCTTTTACCTACTGAGCTGATAAGTAGAGCCGGGTCCTTTGCTGATTAGTAGAGCCGGGTCCTGCACCTACTGAGCTGATTAGTAAAGCCGGGTCTTTTACCTACTGAGCTGATAAGTAGAGCCGGGTCCTTTGCTGATTAGTAGAGCCGGGTCCTGCACCTACTGAGCTGATTAGTAGAGCCGGGTCCTTTGCTGATTAGTAGAGCCGGGTCCAGCACCCACTGAGCTGATAAGTAGCCGGGTCCTTACCTACTGAGCTGATTAGTAGAGCCGGTTCCAGCACCCACTGAGCTGATTAGTAGAGCCGGACCCTGCACCTACTATCTACTGAGCTGATTAGTAGAGCCGGGTCCTGTACCTACTGAGCTGATTAGTAGAGCCGGGTCCTGTACCTACTGAGCTGATTAGTAGAGCCAGACCCTGAACCTACTGAGCTGATTAGTAGAGCCGGACCCTGTACTTACTGAGCTGATTAGTAGAGCCGGACCCTGAACCTACTGAGCTGATTATTAGAGCCGGGTCCTGAACCTACTGAGCTGATTAGTAGAGCCAGGTCCTATACCTACTGAGCTGATTAGTAGAGCAGGGTCCTGTACCTACTGAGCTGATTAGTAGAGCCGGGTCCTGCACCTTCATAGCTGATTAGTAGAGCCGGGTCCTGTACCTACTGAGCTGATTAGTAGAGCCGGGTCCTGCACCTACTGAGCTGATTAGTAGAGCCGGGTCCTGCACCTACTGAGCTGATTAGTAGAGCGGGGTCCTGCACCTTCATAGCTGATTAGTAGAGCCGGGTCCTGTACCTACTGAGCTGATTAGTAGAGCCGGGTCCTATAACTACTGAGCTGATGATTAGAGCTGTGTGCTGTGCTATGGCTTGGTTTCTTGTGGAACAGTGTAAATATTGCTTTGCTGATCTTGCATTCTGGAACGTGAGATGTGTGCTATGCCAGTGCAACTTTCTATTATAAAACCAGGTAGAGAACCCCATAGAGGAGATCTGAAGGCGCTACACGGTCAATCTGCCGTCTGCATTGACAGTGATCTGTCATCTGCATAAATTAGGGCATTCACACTTCTTGCGTCACCCTGAGCAGCGCAGAGCTGTTGTCAAGGAATGGAGTTTTTGTTTATACAGGACCTCGTGCCCTCACCTACGGTCAAACAATGTCAACATGGCGCTATACAGAGCCCATCCGCATTATTAAAACATTTGAGGGCCGTCTGGCGATGCAGTAGAGCTCAATTTGGCCTCTGGAGGCTCCGCAATTGCGTAACACCATCCATACGGCACTTCCGACCACATTTTCGGGATCAAACATAAATGGTCTCTTAGGGGAGAATGCAGGCAGTTTAGTGTCGAGGGGATTTAGTTCACCCCTGGATTCTGCATGTGATACTAATGCCATACATACAAAATGGTGCAGGTTATAACAGAACAGGGAATATCCTGGTGGCATCATGAAAGAGGGAGCGTTCCCTGGTGGACTAACATCTTATTACACTTGTCAATCCCCCAATAGCCTCGTTTTATAACATGACTAGGAATGCGTTCCTATTCTCTACCCTTCTCCAGAAGTGTGCACCCCCCCCCCCCCCCCCCTTTATGCATTTAAAAGTATTGGATTGGTGTAAGCATGGCTGGTGGTTATTTCCACCATATTCCTCACACCAGTCCATTGCTTTTAAATCCATGAAGGGGAGTGTACTAGTGCACAGGGTAGAGAATAGGAGTGTAGACAGCCATAGAATCCATAACGCACCCCTGAATTCAATCAATTACAGATCAGTGATAATAGCGTTGCTAGTCCTCTGAGAATATTTACGCGTACTGTATCTGAGCTGAAAACAGTTTATCCAGTCACAACTCGGCAATCTGTTCCTCCTGTATCCTTCGCAGAAATACTGACACATCAGTAACTAGCGTACTACCCTGATATCTAAAATGAGAACCTGTGCGTCCTTGCCCCGAGGCATGGCTACAGACTGGCCACCACAGGCGTCTTCAACAGTGCGCCATGTAAAACAGGCCACATGCGGTGTCATGATGAGACTTGCATTTTTCTTAATTTTATTGTCACAGAAGCACAATAGGTACCACTATGCAAGATGCACATCAAACTTATAAACAATTTAATTTAAAATAAAAAAAAGTTCAAAGGAATGCTAGTCCAAATATCCCATCAGACATCACAACACATGTATCCAAACGATGCTCTACAATAATGTTCAGGTATCCAGACAGAAAAGCAAAAGCACTTTGGATCCCCCTCTATTTTTTTTAAATATTTGTTTTAGCTTTGTACCACTTCACCCATCATATTACATATTTATCACAAATGCACCCAAACCAGTCACACAAAACAGCATTCACCTGTGCTCTCCAACACACACTTCTAGTCTAAAGAGCTATTATCCAGCCATGAAGTACCAATATCGGGGCAGTTTTTGCTCAAAAGTCATGTTTACACACATCATTACAACAATTTCAGAAGATCGAGTGCCTTTATATCTAAACAATTGTAGGTTAAAAGGTGGGGCTGACATTGTTTTTTTGTTTTAATCTTAACCAATGAAATAAAAAAATTATATTGAAT